>NC_091491.1:40604491-40757884 GCF_947461875.1 Haliaeetus albicilla
CTGATCATGACAAATAGCTCCTGCTAAACCGCGTAACAGCGAGATGTCGCACAGTGAGGCGATGTTAGCCACACTTCCACATTTTCTTTTCTTTGCCTGCCATGTGTCATAAAGTAGCAGGAAAACAAAGGTTATTCTGAAGATTTGGAGCTGAATCTGTTGATTAGCTGTCCTCTTGCGTGAGCAAAGGAGCTGAGTCGTGGGTATATAGGATACAGGCTATAGAGCTGCTGCATATAGCTGTCAACCATGCCATTACAGTCCCTCCACTTCACTCTGCAGCACGCACTTAAAAGATCCTCCCTGGTTCAGATCACTTGTATCACACCAGTCCTGATAATAGCACGGAATAAAATATACATCACGGCATTTGTCCGTTACATCAGAAGTTTCTAGTGGAAAACAAACTGCAATATTTACAATAGTTTTCAAATTTGGCTCTTTGGAAACCTTCTGTCCTACTGTTTAATCTGAACATTTCAGAGAGTATAGAATCAGAAGCCTCTAAGGTCTCATGCCTGTGTAGTTTCATTTATTTAAAAATTAATCACAGACTGAAGGAAAGAACAGTAGTCCATTCCCTCAAGAACTGACTTAAATTCTGCTGCCTTAAATTTACTTTGTTGCAGTCTTTCCTTTTAATAAAAATACTCACAGTGATTTAAGTGTGACTGATGGTGGTAAGAGAGATTTATTATTATTTTATTGTTATCAAAATAAAGAGCATTTGGGGACAAAAAAGTTCTTTCTTATATAGCTGTCGTACTACAGTTTTCATTTTCATGTGTGCTTATTTAGCAAACACACTCAAAGGAAACATAATAGTAAAAACTCTGTAACTAAAGTATTTTAATTTAACAAATATTCTCCCCAAATCATTAATAATAGACCCTGTAAACAATAAAGCTGTGCTAGTTTAACATGAGATTTGCTTGCTTGCCTGCTTTCTTCTTGTCCCAACTCTGGACTCTGCTGGTTTTCAGCTGGTGAATTCCCTGACTGAAGAAACATCTTTCAGCTGCTTTTGTGCACGGGGGCACCTGTTCTGATGGAAATCTTTCAGAGATCTCTTCTGCAAAAATGTAAAGCCATGCCACATATAAAGATGCTGTTCCTGTGTTTGGGCTAAATCTACATCAAGTATTCACGCCTGTCTGACTCAGAGGAGAATCTATGTGTAAACTTTCTTCCTAAACATATGCTATGAAAATTGCATTGCACACAAGTATTTAAGCAGATCTCATATGTTTCACAGGATATACTTTTTATACTTTATACTTTAATTTTTTTTTTTTTTAAACACCCTAGGGAATATGATCAGCAAGCAATCCTGAAATTACATCAGCTTCACCAAGGAGAAATAAAACCTACGGATTTCAAACGTACGTGTCTTCTCGCAGTTCCCGAGTTTAGAGAAACTTACTGAAATCTTTGCTTCTTTAAAAAACTTTCTCCTTTTTGTGACTGTGAGGAAAACTGGGAAGCATGGACTGAGAATAATAGCTGCAGAGACAACTTCTCAATTCTTAAAAAACATGAAAGGACTCAGAATAATAGAAACATCAGCCGAGTTAGCGCGCCTGACCTACCCATAGTTTCAGCTTGGAGAATATCAGTGTACAATTGTGAGCAAAATTAAGGCTGCTTCAGCTTTTCTGAGAGCGCTCCAGGAACACCAGATGAACCATGCTGTTACGCTGAGGAAGACTAAGAGAGAAGGTCATGACAAACTCCGGGTCTTGACGTAGCTACAGAAGTGATTCACCCAGTTCCAGGCAGGGAAGAATCTGCCTCTATACGGGAAAATACTTGCGATTCTAACAAGTAACATTTCATTTCATAATACCACGTGTTTTTTTTTTTAATACAAAATGTCTTTCTTTTCTTCAAAAGAACACATTCCAATATTAATGTTTTTACAAATATATATAGTTCAGCAACAATGCTTGGGAGCCAGAAAAGTGCTCGTTTTCACACCCTTGAATGTCGACATGCTAGGTCAGGTTTTTTGCGCTGCTGTCACTGATTGTCGAGCAGCCCTTATCACTTCGCACGCAACCCCCCAAAGCCAGTTTTCCTTTGCTACACCAGATCAAAAATCCCTAAATGGAACCCAGCAATGCTTTCAAAGCACTTTCCTGTGTTTGTTTCCAATGTAATTTAATACATAATTAAGAAAGCAAATAATGGAAGTGTTTGCTGCAGGAAAATGCAACTGCAGGAACTTTGGGGGCGTTCTTACCTCTGCTGGAGTCAATGCTGGTCCAACACCTGGAGACTGCCAGTGGGTGCACGCTGCCAGTCTCTCGCTTGCTTATCAGTCACCACACTGTAGTTCATCACATTGATAAGAATCCACTCCCACTAGCTTCTTCTATACTTTCTTCTGTATACCTGTAGTCACAGATGATAGGGTAGACTTACCCCGATCTCTTCAGATGGACGCGTAGTAGAAAAACACAAAGGAGGAGATTAAACATATATGATTTAGATTATAACAACTGTGTAATTAAATATTGGAATTAATAGATCCAACTTAATTGCACCTAAAATCAGAAGAGCTGCATTATGAAAGAATTTTCTAAAACATTTCTTCCAAAGGTGCCCAGTATGGGAAATTTCATGTGCTTATCGATCCGTATCAAATCAAAATGTTGGATCAGGAGTAATAAATAATGGCGTTTCCCATATAACCTAAAATATAAATTTTTACATTCTAGATACAGAAAAGTAGTCAATGTAGGTAATAAAAATATTTGAAACTGATGGAGACTAAATACATGATATACTGCATAAAGTTCAGTAACCCATTGCTCATTACTGTATTAATATTTACTATTTGTCACTTTGCTCCCTAGCTTCTGTTTGATTTCTCTGTCCTACTAAATAAAGGTAGGCACCTTTGCAATACACGTGATGCATTTGTCTTGAAAAATAGGTGAAAGAAAAGGCCCAAGTATTTCCTTCTCTTGAACTGCATAAGCTTTCTTGTTATGTGGTGAATGTGGTGTTGTCTTCTTATCCCTCCATCTTTGCCATCTATTATTGCACATTGAAATACTTGCAGTAAAGCTTCTTTAATTGTTTATCACAAATACACACAAGCTCTAAAAGGAAGGTCTATAAACGTAAACTCCATCAGGCCTGCTTGCTCGGTACTGGGGCAATACTGCCATTCAAAGAAGGCATGTAAGATGACATCTACACTTTCCCATGCTGTAAATACGTTGCTGCATCAGGGCACTGAAAAGAAACAGAACCCTATTATGCTATTTTGTGTGTGCCCTCCAAAGGAGAAGATCCAATAAAACACAAATCCATTACACTGAAAACAATTATGTATTTAAAATGAACACAGAGAGATTGTGCCCAACTGATATATGGAAAATGAAGCATCTTCAACTACAGTAAGAATGCTTGTGGAGGGCTTCCCTTAAGAAACAGTTTAATTTCTAATACATCAAGCAATGTGTCCTCTTCCACTGCCACTCGTCTTCAAGAGGGTTTGCCTGATATTCAACTTAAGTGCCATTTTCCTTTCCTAATTTCATCTCATTACTCATAGCTATGTTCCTTTTCATTACCCTAAATAATTTTTCTTTCCTGGGTGTTTGCTGTACCCAGATTTCTTTTCCCTTGCTTCCCAATTCTGGTCTCCTCTAGATTTGGCACTCTGTACATCAGACCACCTGCCCTCTAACAGTTCTTCTACTCCCTTTGTGGTATCCTTTCCAGCAACACTTCCACCATGTTACAAGCAAGCTGGATTAGAGTATTCAGTGCTATGACATCAATCAGAGCTCAACTTAAAATCTTATGCCAGGCAAAATGGACTGAAGGGTCCTGTTGGAAAAGAAGGGACAGTAAGGATAGAAAAACAGAAAAGACCATCCAGAAAGCATCGCTGGATGCTTTGACACATTATATGTGTGTTATTTGTCAAGTCTCTTCCTCTTTATTTTATTATTCTTACAGGACTGATTGCTTAGCCCGGAGTACAGTGCCCTGCTTGCAGCCAAGCCAAAAGGAGACCATCACGTCCCAGCAACAGAGACCTGTACGTAGCATATACTGGAAGTATTTAAAGTCTGAAGATTAATTTCTACTTGTAACTTTTGAAAGCACCCCAGTAGTTGCAAGAATAGTATTGTAGCACCACAAAATGCATAGGTATTTGTAAGAAAGGAATCGAAGTACAAACCAGTGAGTTGAGCAGAGCGGTAATCTAGGCTGGCACGAAGAAGAGCGCGTTGCTTCCCTGTCTCCTATAGCTCGTAGTCTCATTTTGACCGATCTCAGCTAATGTTAGGATGAATTTGAGACCTGGAAAGAAACAGTTTTCCAGTCCAGCAGTATTTTTCAGAAGTGCCACATACAGATGAGCCAAAGGCGACCTGAAGTTTGGCACCCCAGAAGCAGAGGTCAAGAGCCCTGAAACAGGCACTAGCAGGGAGCCAGTTTGCAAACAAGTGATTTCACCGTCTAACAGACAGCTCAAGTATATAACATATACATCATGAGCTTTCAATCTGGAGCGAAATAAATTTCTAGAGACAATTACTAAAAGAACAATTTGAAGAAAACTTTTTAATGTGTGAGCAACAAGCTGTTTGAAGAAATTATTTATGCAAGGCAGAATATAAGACTGACATATTATTATTAAGGAAAAAGTTGCCTTCAAAATACATGAATTAAATTCTCTTGAAATGTAAGAACAGTATGTACATATCAGATGGTACTGTGTAACCCAATTAGGAATCAGAAGCAAAGAATGAATGGGGAATTATATCTTGTTCTAACAAATTGTGATCAATCCCTGAGTGTGCAAACATAACCTGTTTCAAGTCAGAAACCTGGAATGAATTAGGATTGTTTTAAGCTTGAGAATAGAGTGCTTCTCTTTATCTTTCCACATTGTGAAGAAATGAATTAGGCATTGATAAGAGCAGTCTTGAGAGGTAAATAAATCCATGTTGCATCTGCTTCAACGGTAAAATGAATGTTGCTACTTTTTTAAATGTAATTTTTTAAAAAATGTTCAATTATGTACTAGAAAGAATTCTAAGACATAGCTTAAGGTGACCTTACGCTTCCTGATCTATTGAACTGGATAAGAATGCCGTAAAAAAAAAAAAAAAAAAATCATTTAAGTAACACACAATTACATTAACAGAAGACGTGAATAACTAAAATCCACAAGAAGCAAGTGGCACATATACACCACTGCAAAATATTTCCAAATAGACACTTCAATGGCTTTAATAAGTAGTAATCCACAACTTTTGCTGATGTATACATTTCCACGACATTACTTACCATGACCGATGAGTGGCTTTTAGATTAGGTTATTTGTAGCTGCTGAATCCAAAGTGCAATTAGCTTACACTGGACTTAAAGTGATTCATTGTTTTAACTTCGTTTCACTTCGTCAAAAAGGATGGAGTATAATTCTAAGCAGCATTACTTATTCTACTATATGAAATATCTTCCACTTGTCTTGACTCTTCTTTCTTGCTGATACACCAAAAGTCATTTGATTTGACCGTCATTATGGATTGTGGGTATACACAAGATCCAGTGAGTTTTGAATCCTAATGCAATATTATGCTTCTAAGTTGTAATTCTATTTTATATAGCAAAACATAAAACCTATGGGCATTGACCAGGTATATTTAAGATGATTGTAAATCAAATTAATGTCTGAAATGAGGAAAATTCTGCCTTGACTACCGTTGTTTGTTTAATTTTGGATTATATTTTGATGTATTTCCTAGTTATTTCTCCTTCAGAAGATTGACATTTTAAACACAATCATAGTTAGAACAACATAACTAGTGTGAGTGACCCCTCAAATACTTCCATCTTTAGAGAAAAATAATAAGAGAGAAGGAAGAAACTTTGTTGGGATTTTGAATTTTAGTCATATATACACTACCCTCTTTTATTTGCTTGTTGAGCAAGATCATCTTTTTCTTCCACTGTTCAAAGAGCACCTTGCCCAGCAGGATCCACATCCATGATTAAGGTTTCTAGGCAGTGATACAGGCAAACACATTAGACTAAAGATTTCATCTCTGCAGCAACACAGAAAGGAGCAGTATGCCTGCATTTATTTTTTTTCTCCTCCCACCATCTTTTTATTCTACGCTTGTCGAGACATCTTGTCACTTCATTCCGTTCAGTTTCTTGGGACACAACAACTGACACATGGTAAATTATGGAAAACTTAAACACAAATATTAATGTATAGCAGCAGAGCATTACAATTTCTCGAGCTGCCAGGATTTGATCTTTTTTTGAGAAAAAGGTTCATTCTGAACTTAAAAATACATCCCAGATCTAGAGATAGGATTTTCTAGAATAAAAAATACCATTTCATGCACATGGACCTATATGCAAGAATGCCTAACAGTGCACAATATTAATCTGGTCTTGTTAATAAAATACCACCTTGGTTTGAATCTCTAGCATGTATGCAAAATCGTAGTCAGAAAAACTCCTTGATAGCAAATTACTCAAAAAACTTTAGCTAATAGTTACTTCCGATGAGGTGATTGTTATTTATAGGTTTTTATAGATCACAGAGATGTTCTCTGAAGAGTGTAAGAAATAAGCAGGGCTGTACTCACCGTGGTCATGGAAGCAGAGACAAGTAATGTTACAGAAATAGCACCTTGTGCTAGTGGAGAAGCCCTTGCCCTCTGAATTCTCCAGGAAATCTACTTTCCAACTAAATGTCCCCAGAACATCAATGTCTGCCAAGACATCATCTTCATTACGTTATTCTTATTCTGCATATGCCAAGTCAGTGAATTTAATTAAAAATATTTAGGCTAACAGACTCTTGCTCACTTAAATATTTGAAAAAAATTAAATATTCAGTTAAACATTCAGTGAAAGCTGAACCTGTTGTCTTAGTCCCTTAAAGGCTTATGTGGCTCCTTGCATGATAAAATATATTTTATAATTGCAGATTGATGGACACTACGACTATAATTTTCCTGTGCTTTCCCAGAACTAAGGACACCATTATGAATTTATCCATAAATGAAACAAGGATTATTCTATTGGAACAAAATATCAAACTCCATCAGACCTTTTCATAGAAAAAAGAGGATTCTTCAGAGGATTGGTAAGAAGAAAACAAATAAATACTTTTAAAAGCCTGCTTCTTACCTTTTCTCTCTGGTTTTTTTTTTTGTTAAGTTATACACACTCTAGACCTTTCTTTCTATGTTCAAAGTTAATGGTGAGCCTGTGCACAAAGGACACAGCAAGTAGCACAGCACAGCACAACCACGTTCATCTTACTGCAGTATCTGTTTATTTGTGCTATGGGCAGGGATTTTTCCCTTTCAAACATCATTCACTACTGGCCACACTGATTTCACAATGTCAACTCAAAAAAAAAAAAAAAAAGCCTTAGCATGAAGAAAAGAAAAAAGAAAGGAAAAAAACCCAACCCCAACTGTCTTTTGTTATTTTGAATATTAGCCACACTGGGCCCTAGATTTCATTTTCTCTGCCTTACTTCAGAGGATCCATTGATAGCAAAGGTTGCATGAAGAGGACAGAAAAACAAATAACATTTTCTGCCGTTTTCTTGGGTTTTAAAGTTCTTCTATTGTCTATGAACACAAAGGACATATCGATGCTCTGATGTGCCAAGAAAGGCCCTGATTATAACGTTTCATTGCTGGAACCTCTGTTTCAATTAAGATGCTGTTTGGGCGATACTTTCAAAAGGCACAAGAGCAGTTAAGACATGCAAGTGTCCCTGGAAATTAATAGGAAGGAGGAGTTTTTTCATACTTTCATAGCTTTGTTACAGCTTTCCCCCTCTGACTTCTATTTCTGTAGTGAAGCAAGAAAAACAAGCCAGATCATAAGGGGTGGAGAACGGATTTACTTACTGAGAGGCCCAAGCATCTTTCACATAATGAGGATTGTTCACCATCTTTCTCATGATTTTGGACTGCATTGAAACTTGGAAGAGAAAACAAATTTTGCTACTGCATTTACTAACCAGATTAAACTTAAATGAACAGATAATTGAAGGTAAACCTAACTTCATTAATTAACAGGAAGTGAAGATATGCATGCAAATCACGACTGAGACTCAATAAATTAAAAGAATAGCAACTATGATTGCTTTGACCATCTATATATCCTATCGTTATGTAAATAGAGCAGGTAATCAACTCTAAGTTGAACAAGAACTGGCTGTGAATAGTCCTGCATTAGACAACTAGAGAAAGCAACTATGTTGTTTTAATCTGAAGCATCCCAAATAAGATCTCCATTCTTGAGAGTGATTTTGTATTTGACACTCCAATTAAGAGAGCTTGCTCTTTGGCCAGAGTGAAAAAGACTTGTTTTAGGATAATACAGAGACTAACTTGATTTCTATAGCCATAATGACTTAATTATTAACAATGCTCTTAATTCTGCCATACGAATGTATCATGTGATCATTTCAATTCATTTAAATGAGAGGTGAACAATGCTTAAAGTCCACAGTAGCAGTCTTAATTACAAGTAAGATTCAATTTAATGAAGATTTAGTCTTCAATTTTAAAAAAGCGTTAACAACACTTTTCCCCAAGACGACAAAAATGCACAAATCCCTCCATCTCAGTAGGAAAGAAAGAGAAAGAAAAGTGAAAATTCCTCACATACCTGCTGGTGATTTTTGCCTCATTTATCTGAAGTTACTGCAACTGTGTGGCTCCATCTCCTAGGCAGAGTGCTTCGTTCTATGAAGAGTATTGCAGATAACAGCAGTCCAAGCAGTGTAACTACGGTTTTAACCACTTGCTCCTGTGGATATTGTGTTGAAGGGAACTGTCACAGTCGTTTCCCATAGATACTGTTGGTGAACCAAGGCAGGAAAGAGGTCATGCCTGTTCTACCCTTATCTGACCTTTTTTTGAGCAAGTGACTTCTACCAGTTCAGCCTCAAACACCTATATTCATAATTTCAGGTCTGCTCAGGTGGTCCTCACATGCTGAAAGCACGTCGGCGTCTTTCAATTTTGCTGCAGCAGGCAGATGTCAGGCCTCAGGTCACCAATCATCTCAGTCGGGATGACGGGCGTCTGGATAAATCTGCTGATGCATACACTTGACATCTGTTCTCTAATAGATACAGAAATAGGATTTGTGTGGGCCCACTGTGAAAGAGCTGCTACCAGCCTTCAATCTGGGGTAACAGCTCTGGGGCCACCTTCATGAGCAACATTTGGTATAGGACTATGCCCTTTCTTAAAAAATAAAAGCTCTCGACTTAGTCAGCAACATACATTCACTCCTACAGCTTTGCAACAGCCTTGAAATAAGTCTACGCAGCTCATGAGAGTTGACGTCCTTGCTCCAAGAAAAAAAAAAACAAGTAGATAATCATGGGGCCTTAATTTCATAACATACTCTGTTGCTTTTGCCCTAGAAGGAAAGAGGTGCTTTTATTTCATATCGGTTCAGCCTCCACCTGACGTCAGACGATTCCTGCTCATGTAGGACAGAAGTCCCCTCTGGGCAGTCACAGACGCAGTGACGAGAAACTCAGAGGCCCTGGGCCAGAGAAGCTGAAGAGGAGACCCAGGTTTTGGTGGCGTAGGCCACCTCATTTCCCCCACTCACACTCATCAAACTGCGTTTTAAAAGTAGAAAGCACCCTTACAGTGATTACTCTGACCACCTCCTCTCATTCTTTCCATCCTTCATCCAGCAATCCCTCCTTAGCGAACCAGCAAAGGATAGAAGAAAAAAAACCCCAAACCACCAGGGAACAGCACGGTGTTTGCCAAGCTGCGTAGTTCACCGTGACCATCCTCCCCATCCGCCTCTGCTTCAGCAAAAACAAGTTAGCCAACAACTTTTCATAGGTAAACCTATTTCTGATGAGTCTCCAGGAACACCTAAACCAGCTGCATATTAATTAATAACTGGCTCTATGATGCAAGCAAAGCGCAGCAGCTTTCACTCCCAAAACTGGTGGCCCTGGTTTAGCTCAGAGTTGCTCGTTTTGCACTACGAGGATAGTAGGTTAACTTAGATACAGCAGTCCTTCCATAGCCCCTTGGGGGATTTACACCACGTATGTGTGGGTGGATGCAGACAAAAACATGGATGACAGATAACGTTGGGGTTTGGTGGGGTTTTTTGGCCAGCAATTATTTTTTGGGAGCCTGGCTGAAGGTGCTGAACCAACCCTAATGATCAAAAGCAAGATATTTTTGCATCATCAGTTGTTTTGCATAAAGTTTCAACAGCAAAAAGGTATGGTTTTGCTGCACTACTCATGCTGTGCAGTATTGTAACTACAGATGCATCGCTTCATCCTCTTATCAGGGAATTTTGGCCAGCAGTGTCGTGAGGTCTTGAAGAGGGAAAAACTTGGAGGGACGACAATGTGCTGGAAGGGTTGTTGGCTTAGTTCCCAATTAACGGATCGTTTGGAAGAAAATAAATCTCAGTGAGGGGCAACATTTTACACGAGCAACATACAGGGAAGAACACTGCAGAAACTAAGATTATTTTCTTGTTCGTATTGAAGAAGTGCTTAAAAATGAACTCATTAGAGGCCTCCGCATTGTACATAAACCGATCAAAGTTCTCTTGTATATTGAGCTAATCTGTCAAGCAAAGGTCCAGAGTTAATCTGTCTTGCAAAGGACCAGATTTCCAAGGCACTAAGACAACCATTACAGGGTAAAGCTCTGCAGAGACGTCAAACATCAAATCCCTTTAAAAACAGTTAAAAGCAAAGTCTCTTTACCTTGCCGAGCACTACACACCAGCTTTGCTAATCCCTTACAAAAGTTAAATGTTTAGAAGCCAAATTGTAAATTAGTATAACACAGTAATTTATCGTCTTATTATCAAAAAGTAATAGCAGAAAAAAAAAATCAATTTTGAAAGGGCTCTTTTTGGTGTCTAACTTGCCAATTTTGCAAAACTGTAATTTCCCTTGTGGGAAATCTATTATATTGTGAAAATACTACTGTACGTATTGGCTGCTTTTCCATGAATTATATCCAGACTTTTGCATAACATACTGTCATTTTGCAGAAGCAACAGTCTCTAGTGGTGGATCAAATCTATGATATAACCTCTTCCTCTCTGGTCCTTTAGCACTACTCATCTCAGTGCATTACCAAATGTACTGACGGTTAATCATTTAAAAGACTGCATGTATTACAATACAGTAATACTCCTGCAGAGAAAGCATTTTTGTCTACACCCAAGGATTTCAAAAATTCTAAATACAGAAATTAATAATCTGAACTGATTCACAAAAATCACTACACTGCCTGTAAATATAAACTTTTAAGGCTACTATAGTTTCCTTGCTAAGCATTTCTCTCTATTTCAGATTTGCTTTCCTCTGCAAAAGAAGAATGTGAAGTTCACTTGGAGAAAATATATGTCCTGGGGGCATTCTATAATGAATGACTTGGCTTTCTCTCTGGAAGTGCTTGTACTATTTTGAGAAATGGATATATAGTGGGGTGGTTACCAGCAGTTCCTTTTGTTGTAATTTCTGAAATGGAGCTTCTCACGTTTCAGAGAATAATTGATTTTTTAAAATAGCTTTCCTGTAGCTATACAACTCATTTTACTCTGGAGCTTTTTCTTTTTTTGCTTCTTTTTTTTTTTTCCTCTTCTCAGATGCTTAATTATCTTTTGCAATAGTATACACAATCAAATTACACAGCTGCTAGATAGGTAGTTTCCCCGTATCAATTAGCATTCACAAAAGAAAAGAATGCTTTCATAATTTTGTCACAGATACTCCAGTTATCTTTTTTTTCTCCATTATCATATTATTAAAATTGTGCTTTCAATAAGAGAGTTAAAACAATGTGAAATATTAGTTATATCACAACAGCAAAAAAAATTAGGCTCAGGCTTTAAACTTTGTCTGCATTAACACCCCTTTGTGATTGGGTACTTCACATGACTCAGTGCCATAATGTATACGATATTCCTCTGAAGCACCCTGAAGCACTGGAGGCTTCAGTGACTAGATTTAACCTCCAGAGATCAAACCCATAATTTTATGTCTTTGCTTCAAATCTTCAAACCGATGTTGATGTATGTTGTTGTAGACACCAGTGCAATGGGCTACATCCTCAAGCCTTTAGATCTCAAGTATACATACGTACATACAAATCGATGAAAATAACATGTTCACAGCATACAGCATCTCCCAGACTTCTTCCCTTTAAGCAGGCAGATGCAAAAGGAAAAACAACTTTAAAGAAATACAGTCCCTGCTTTTTCAGATGCTTTGAGAAGGATACAGAAGTGGTATCTTGTACTTGGCCATATCTACCTCCTCTCTGCTGATTCTTCTCCCTCCCCAATGTTTTTTTAGTAAAAACAAGCAGCTGCAACCTTAAAGTAGAGAGTCTACACATGGCTGCTGGCTGATCTTCCTCTGGTTTAGCTTGCTGGGCTTTTAAAGTTCCAGACGGGGGAATTAGGATAAAGGGACGATGTGAGACTTATCAAAACAGTGCCTGGCACTTGCTTGACTCTTTGCCAAGAGAGGTTTTGAGGACTGAGGATGGAGGAGATGAGTTTAGTTTGGAAACTGCCTATGGACAACAGAGGCAGCGCTTGAACAGTAGTACCACGTAAAAAAATCATGGTTCAGCTATTGATTCTAAGTTGTGGGGAAAGAAGACTAACCCTGAAAAACTCATTTACTCTGCCTTAGCGCAAGGGAAAATAATTTGCCAACCTAGACAGCAAAAATATTAAAAATAACATAAGGCTTGACCTAACACTTATTTGTCACATATTGCGTTAGTTTTCTCCACCCATCTGATTCATCATCTGCTGGTCAAAAATTAAGGAGAAAACTTTTTTTGAGTTCACAAGAAGTCGGTGTTGTGTAGACATCAGGTATATCAGGAAGCGGTACATCATTCAACAACGGGAAATGTTTAATATTGGACTAGCGTACTAGACGCTACCATCTAATACTAGAGCAATTGATTATCACAAAATAGTTCTGAAGGGGTTTGGGGGTGGGGTTTTGTTTGTTTAAAATTTTATACCCTCTTAAAATTTTTCAGAAGAACAGTAATACACCACAGGAGTTTAAGAATTTTCCTGCTTTAATTCTGCAACAGGAAACAAAACTGTTAATTTATATCTCGTTACCAAAAAAAATTTGCAGCTATATAGCAAGTGGCCAGAGAGCAAGCAGTCGAAGAGCATCACAGCCCCCACCCTGAAAAGTTTAAGCTGTGCTCAGCTCATTCACAAGTTGAAGAATAAAAATAACATACCAAAACAGTACAGATGTCAGGAGCCTGAAAGAAGTGAGTTATAACACCTGCAGAGAAAGGGTTTATAAAAGTAAAAAATTATTTGGGAAGGTATCATAAAGACAATCAAATGTATGGAACAACTTCTGCATCAGGAACATCAAGGTAAATTGGTATTCTTAAGTATTAGGTGACCAGATCTCAGAAATCACGCAGAAAGAAGATGAATAAAGGTACAGTCATCCACTGTTTCTTTCAAGAGACAAACTAGGAACATCAAATGAAGCGAGGCTGAAAAAATATAAAAGGAGATGTGTCTACACACCCGATGTAGTTAAGCGCAAAAGTCCTTGTCACCAAACGTTGTACATCTTATAACTTTATATGGGTTCAATAGGCAACTTGGAAAAGTTCAAAGAAAACACCTGTGAGGGATTATTATATTCCAAGTTAGAGTTGGCACTGGAAGTATCTTGGATACAAATACTTAGAGACTAGAAGAAGAGTATGGGGCAACACCACCATGTTCTCATACCCTTCCCTGCACAGCTCCTTTCAGACAGAGTTGGCAGCAGGGTTCTGGACTGGGTGCTTGCCTTCACGGTACGGCAAGTCTCACGGTCTAAATATTAATTAATAATACCGATGCTTGAGTTGTTTTATTAAGGTCAACGCAATCTTCTTCTAAACGAAGATCACTTTTACAGGTCCTGACTCCTCGAGCAGCCACTGATTTGATTGATCCGCTCAGGCGCTAACAAATTGGGAAAGATCACAGACTTTGGGAAATACACTGGGTAGGGTGGCTGCTGAAGGGTATCGTAGAGCACGCCCTCCGCGTATGTCACCGGCGTCATGATGTATCGCTGTAGCTCCACACACAACACAAACACACTAGCACAAAACCAAAAAGAACCGTTCTAAAAGGAAACTAAGAATTTATATACACGTACAGATATTTATTCTCAGTAGCCCGCACACATTAATACACATACATGAAAATCTCCACAGCGGTTGGCCTTTAAAACAAAACACCAAAGTAGAACTATCCCTTGTGAGCCAAGTCTCAAACACGAGGATAGATTTACATACAGTCATGCCACAAACCCTTCAAATGAAAACAAAGTTGATGACTTAAATCCCCCCAGACCACTAGAGACAGATTTTTGGTAATATTTCTGACATCAGTTCTATTGTTTCTCCCTATAATGCACTGACCTAGATCTGTTGGTGTAATTTTTCAGCTTCTAATACTGATAATATTGCTTTTAGACAGTGGTTTCAGGGCCCTTTTGAGATGAGTTCTTCAAAGCTGTAGCTTAATCCATTCTTTATTAGCTTCTGTAAAGTGATTACCTCTTCAGGGCTGGATGGAAGTACTTAAAGGAAATGAGCATTCTGTTACCAAACATCACTGCTCTACTTCCAAAGCATTTGCTGGAGTTTTAACGCTTTAGGGTTGAATGATGGGGATATAAAACAAGAGAAGACACTAACAGAAAAGTTTCATAAGGTAAATGTGTTGACACTATGACATTTTTTTAACGAAATCCCAAAATGTGACTGGTGCTCAGGGACTGATGGCCTGTGACGGGCAATCTTGAGGTCACTGGAGCTGATACTGCTGTTGAGATGTCATTTTATTTTTTAGTTCAAAATGAAAAATTGCTCACTGCGTGTAGTTTATTAGAATCCCATTGCAACTAGGGGCTAGGGGAGTCGCATCGCAGTTGCAGATTACCTTCGCGATGCTCCTTCCATAGCGCACAGAAAAAACCAAGATATAACCAGATCTACTGCATCTGTCAGACTGTAATTAGATGGAGACTTTTTCTTCTGCCCGTGTGAACTCGTTCTGCTAACTCCATAAAACCTGTGCTGATTAACACTAGGCTAGGATGGTTTCAAGGACTACTTATTTGACTAATAGCTACAGAAAATAAGAAGTACTTGTTATCACAGAGAAGTACCTGCTTCAAGGGCAAAGCATGCCTGCCAACTTGACTGCAGCTGTATAATTTCATATGGCAAATGCAAAATAAAGGAAATAAAGAAAAAAAGACTAACTACTTTCAGAGCCGTTGAAAGCCAGAAATGTTAAAAAAAACCAAAACAACCCAACCAACTCCTCGATATTATTTTTATAAATATCTGCATATCAGTCCAGCCAATGGCTGCTGTATGTATTATTCCACAATAAATAATTTTTTTGAAAGAAAAAAGACATTGTAAAGTTTCTTTAGGAATAGAAATAGTTCCCCCAAAACAAAAGGGTGAAGGCAAATGTCTATTAAAGTACAGGGCACATGATACCACTGGTAAGAAGGTTAGGACCTGATCTATCACAGCATTAAGACAATGACTATGTTCCTAAATTGAGAGAGAAGAGAAACAGTCCCCCTTTAATGTACTGTTCATGTAAGAAATGTTGGGGTATGACCTGACTTGGAGAAGTGCAGCTTGTGATGACTTCCCAAACAAAACACCCTAAACAGCACAGAGATTAACGAAAGTAGTTTTGAAGCTAGACAAACTTTTGAACCCATTTATCAAAGTACTTGTAGTTCCCGTTTCAAGGTGAAACAATAATAAATAGATAAAAAGTTAATTGGGTCCCCAAGCCTCTTTAAAAAAAAAAAAATTATATTGAATTTTTTAAGGAAAAGTTGGCATAAGGCAATAGGCTCTTGCAAAACCTTACTAATGAATCATTCCAGCCTGCCATCCTTCACATGCTTAAGGAATAACCACGTACAGAGCCAAGACATTCATTTTAATAAAAGAAAATACAACATCCACAGGAATGCAGGTATCCGAGTAAATATAGTTTAGAATAAAAACTGGAGACAAACCTGCTTCTGGCGAGCTGACAGAAGCTTTGCCGTGCCGTAGGGAGGTCAGGGATGTGGGCAGGATCGCTGCGCTCACCGGACCTGGAGGGTAGAGCTCACCTGGGGGTCAACGTCTGCAGGTTCAGGCAGCCACTGCCTCAGTTTCTCCAAACCACTGGCTTTCAGGAAGAAGTTAGCAATATATCTAGGAGGGAAGTGCTCCTCCATTTTGGAGAGTAAAAAAAAAAAAAAAAAATCTTAGGGGGAATTTGCAGAGTTTAACAAAATCTCTGCTGTAGCCCTCTGGCTCCAGGTTTGGTAGGTTGTTACTCTTGAATAATTAATAACTTCAAGCCCACCACAGAAATACTGTCTAATCTGGCAATTACAGAAGGGCAGTGTAACCCAAACATGTTCCATTTCCAATTTGGCCAGAAATAATTTAAATTTCTGTGCGCAATTAATTTCACTCCAACATGCCTCAGTTCATCTATTTGGGGTAGCATCACACATCCCTAAAAAGTCACAGGCCCTCTGGGTGTCTTCTGCTGAGTATAACAAAAAAAAAGAAGGCTATCTATAATGGCTGTACCAACACTTACTTGCCATGCAGTAACACCTACTATGCATCCCATGACACTGTCCCTGACTAAGACACAGCAAGAGGAGAGGGAAAAGCAGGTGAGGGGCAACCGCTCTGGTTCTGCCCCTGCTTCTGGGCTCAGCAGGCTCTTTGGTTTTTTTGAACAACACCCCAGCCTGTATTCTCTCTCTTTTGGGGCAAATGTGTCAGAGAGCGGAAAGACCAGGGAATTATCTCCTGCTCTCTCCCATTTGAGTGCTCAGCTGGGGACCATGCCTATCTGCGGATTCTGCATTCCGGTCCTCTAACAAAAAGGTGATGTTGTACAAGGACAAATAGACTACAGCAGTATTATTGCTGACTTAATTGTAAACCCAGTCAAAGTGTTGTGGATTTTTTTTTTTTTTAAATAAAAGTGAGAACATTAGCAAGAAGATAATAAATAGCAGTATACAACAGTATTGAAAATCAGATGTGAGAACTAAAAGTTGAGCACAGACAATGCAATAGTCACCGTCTGGTTCCTCTACATTACCTTCCATAACAGAATGGATGAAAGCAGCCCAGGCTATTTTGACAATTACAGTAGTTCCCTGATAAAATCAGTCAGTTGGATTTCAGAGCATACCGCTCCCACCACAAACTTCAGAGTTTGTCTGCAGATTGAAATGTCTTTCTAATGAAAATAAATTCAGCGTGTGAGGCTGTCGGTGCACCTTGAGCCATTTCAGGCATTCTTATTTTGACGAAGCCTATAGAAAGCACGTTCTGTGGAGAAAATACTCTATACAGGGAAGGAATACACAGAAGGATTGAGTGCAAGAGAGTGACAACTCATTCAACCTTGATTTATAATCTAATAAAAAGAACAAGTACACATTCCACAGGAAATGCTCTCACCTGCATCAGGATTGTTTTTTTTCCTTTGTTTCCCAATGTATTTGTCCTGCAAATGCAAATTGATTTTCAGCTGATCTTGACCAGAACTATTTATTGGCTCCTGTTCAGTTCTCTATATCATATTGTGAACATCCCATTTGCCTCTCATTGTGGCCCCTACTAAAAGGGAACATGAGTTAACCTTTGATAAGAAGCACAAAAATGAGCCTTTTCTTAGAGAACTTGGAGAGCTTGTCTTTGGTTCAGGAAGCACCAACATTATTGAATATCTACCCAAAAGCTGGTGGCTGAACTGTGTAACTTAGCCAGGGTGCTTGGTTTAACTCTTCACCTACCTGTCTCAAAAACCCATATACCAAGAGTGAACTCTTTATGCTTTAGCAAGTCCACCCTAAAAATTATTTTGAATTCTGTCACTTAATTTTCTAAATGTAAACCAAATTATAATCTCAGAATTGATTCCCTATTTTTATTCACGGTACCCTGAGTTCTTTGAATTTAATACAGGCATTATATATTATCATAAATTATATATTAACTGCATCTCAATTGTGAGCCTTACATCATTAAGGAAAATCTATGTTATATGAAACAGTAGAAAAAAGTCAGCAACTCATGTTAGGGAAACTATGCAATCATTGTAAGTGTTCATCTAGTTCAGCAGTACAAGTCTATTGAGGAATTGTCTTTTTCTGGAGATTTTGCCATGTCCTTCTGAAGCACTATTACAGTCTTGGGGGGGGGGCGGATTCTAATTGAAACGCCATCAAGCATTTTTGGTAGGTTTTCATGTATTTCCTCAATTTCATATCTTGGCAGCAAAGCCAAATAAGGCATTTAATTTTAAATAATGTAACTTCTTTTCCTAAGTATTTGATAGTGTTATCAACAGGGAAAACAACACGGTTTATAGAACACAGCTTGAAACCTTGCGTTCTGTATTTTGCTTTGCCAAACACCTGGTTTGAGTCGGTCAAAACACTTCACCTCTCCTTCTCTTCTCATTCTTGTTTCTTACCTGCTCTATTTTGGCTACGGCCTCGTCAGAGCAGGAGCGATTTCTCATTTTGTGTTTGTACAGCGCCAGCCGCAACGGGAGCTTGATGCTTGTTGACACCCTGCTGCGGATGTCCTACTGGTCACCTTTCGGGGATACTGGGAAGGATCTTTTCCTCCTCATGCCACACTGGGACGTGCCAGGTGTTGTGTCTGTTGACTTGCTCGCTTGATGGCTTTGCTGCTTCTCAGCAGTCCAGGGATACAGGAGCTAGGCGAGGTCTGTAAAATAAATTTGACCATGCTTTGACGGATGCCCACTGCAGCTACATGTTTAACAGTGGTTCGGTTCTCGGATAAGCCAGGAGTGAATCAGGAGAAGGAAGAGGAGCGCACATCGCACGCCCCAGCGATGGCACGAGGGGCACCGAGCACCCATGGAGGCAGGTGGGGAGTGGATAGACAGCTCTTCCCCCCCGCCAAAAGGTGACGTGAAGGAGGAAAAGAAGGATGCTGTTCCTGCAACAGCTCTCAGGAGCGATAGTGGAGTTCTGTCTCCATTAAACTGCATTCCCATCTACTTTTGTCTTACCGTGGAGCTTCACAATATAAAAGTCTGAAGTGGAAGCACAAGATACTGTCAGGACAGAAGTGATGAAAGGGCTGGATGAGAGCTGGATTTATTTTCTTTTGGAAAGAAGAAGTACTTGTCACTGCTCCAGCTTTCTCTCATTCCAAAATATTTTGCTCCTCACGAAAGCCCTTGGGGTACTGGAGTCAGTATCAATCAAATGCAGCCAATCCTACAATGTTGAATTTAAACGTGCTTTTAATAGTACCTCTGCCACTGAGAAACATTACAGGAGAAACACTCTTAAAACACATGCGTAAAAAGTTGCTCTAGCTGGGCTTGCTTTGCACAGCTTAACACTCCTCAGTGTTTCCCAAGGGAACGGCTTTAAGACACGCATCTTTGTTATTTTCCTTTCAAAACTTTCTTTAAAGGAATGCTGTCCAAGGACAGGGTGTATTTTATACCTTTCAGCATCTATTTGGAAAAGATTAAGAACGCAATGTCCCAATATTATAAACATTTATGTATATCATACTACAGTTGCAGGTGGCTCTCATAATTATGACTAAAGTACACACAGTCAAGGGTACAAATATTTACACGTTATTACAGTTTCCTCAGGAAAAACCCTCAGGTCAGATAAGCATTTCCTTTATTCTGCTCCCAGGACATAAATCTATTCTGATATCCTCCAACATGCACTGTGACTCTTCCAGCACTGATAAAAACTTGTAGTATTTGTTATTTGATTAGTATTTGATAATGTTTAATACTTTATTTGATCCATAGCACCCATTTAACTATTCACCAGGGCAAAATTATTTGTCCTATAAATTATAAATGGAAAAAGGACAGAACTGAGTAAATACGATTCAAAACAAAGTTGTAAAATAAGACCATTCCTCTGACATCCTACAGCAAAACCCCCACGACTGTATGATAGCTACTACCGCGATTGCGATGACTCGGATCACGCACACCCTTCAAACCGCTCGTCAGGCTGCCGTTCTCGTCGGCACCGAGAGCACATCACCTTCTTGGTTATTAGGAGTCCCGTTCATGTTTGCTTTCGGAACCACTCCTTACTCAAGATCTTAATGAAACGAAGATCTGGACCTATGCTTTTTCCCATGACTCGCTGTATTGTGTTTACAGTGATTGCTCAGATGCTTTCACCAAACTGGTTCTGGAGTAGCTGAGCACCTCCCGTTTGCAGGTACCTCACCCAGCAACTTATTTTTAGATCCCATTCAGTAGCTCTGCCTGTTCACTGTCAACAGTATGAAATGAATTCTGCTGGGCTAAGCTGTCCAAGAGCTGTAAACACAGGTGTGTGAGCTGCTTTACAGGAGCTGTTTTAAACGTACAGCTGGTTTACAGAGAGAGTAACACTTTAAACCTGATCAGTATTTAGGGCCGGCTGACAATACTGTTTTACTAGTCTGCTTGACTTCCATGACACATAAAATAATGGAAACTGTTGTGAAGGGCAAAAGCTATTGTGAAATGAAAAGCAATGATATAATTTGAGGTCACTGAAATAAGAGGAAGAATATAAATAACTAATGACCTTGAAGTTTTTAGGAGGTTACAGGTAAGAGCGATAATGGAAGTTCACCTGATGCAATTTATGGGAATTGTCACAAAGCCATTAATAATGTTTCACGTGACAGGAGCCAGCTCACCTTGACAATAAATCTCAGCGACCATGGCAGTTCACAGGGATGGATAAGATAAAGACCCACTCTGAAAAACAGAGAAGATGGAGCAGTGCTTGGACAGGAGTGCACCAGAGCAGAGTTTCTGTTTTCATTTAGTAGCTCATTTTCATCAAAGGCAGCTGCATCATTGACAGAAAACAGTTTTATAAGCACCTTTTTTTTTTGACTCTGCTGACAAAATAAAAACCAACATCTCTAATAATTATTAACAATACAGTGGCAAGAAGAAGAATGACTCTTTTTACTCTAGCAGATTTTTGGTGTAAATACCCACACCTTAACTCTTTTTTCCCTTCAGTAAACTCCTTCTGACTTTAAAAACCCTTTTAAAAAAATAAATTGTACCCTATCAAATTTGTCAAAATACTGAGATGCTTTTTAATGACACTACTATGGCAGAGTCTGTCACCCAATTTTTTGTGTGCATGCACAATAAAGGGAGGGGAAAGGGTTTCTTTCCCTCTTTGGTGTAAATGATGTTCTGCCCCTTAGTGTAGAGGAACCAGAAAATTCTGCCTTGACACTTGTCTGTAGCAACCAGAAGGGGAACACATAAAATGCGAATGTAAAATGCCTGCTGCTCTGGTTCTCTCGCTGTCCCATCCCATGGAAGCAAACACATGTTGAAAGCATTTTCAAACGCATGATGAGTCATACCTTTTGAAAAAAATAAAAATCACCAAGTAAATCTACTTCAATGTGAATCGAATTCATCTTTATATATTAAACAGATATTTGTAACTACTTCATCCAAGCCCTGGCCAAAATTGATGGAGAAACCCAGCTTTTCTCCTTGCGAACGTGACAAATACCGCAGTGCTTCCGTCTAAAGCCCTTTGTCCCCACAGAGCTGTGTTGCCCCTTGACCACCCAGACTCACTGGTATTCGGCTACTTAACCACTGTTTGGATTTGAAATCTGAATATTTCCACATTCCTGCCGGAAGAACAAGGATGAGGCTGGCTCCACAGAGAACATCCGCACTGCGAGCAAATCTGGTGGAAATAACTTAAACCAGTCCCTAGGCAGATGCAAACATGTGCTGACAGCATTGAAATTTTTTTTTTTTTTAAATGTAATCATTGATACTTACCTATTACTTGTTAAAACGTGCATTCAGACAGCCCCCCCGTGCTTGTCTGCTCCTCCCACCTCTCCCAGTTAAATGCAACTTTCCCAGTAGCATCACACATTATCGCAATAGCAACCATGGTCTCACACAATGCAAGAAGACTTCTCACTTGTGATATGTTTTTTCTCTCCAATAACAACAGAAACAGCAACGGTCAAAAGTCTGCAGCTCCTGTACAGCTGATGTTTGCTCTCAGATCAATTTTCCAAGCTATTCTCAAGGCAACCTTCTGGAGGAATGGACGGGTAGGGTGACCGGCACAGGACATGTTATTATGAAACAATTCACAGATGTGCTGTTTAATACAGATACAACCAATTTCAACCACCTCTCTCCTACCTAACCTCCACATCATGCCTATAAGGAGTTTATTTAGTATTTTTAGAAGGACCCCAGAAGCAGGGGCGGGTGACTGCAGTGCTTCTCTGTGAAAGCCTTGTGAGACCCTGCCAGCTCCACTCTCACCAGGAATGCACTGGGAGAAGATGCTTTCCAGAGGAGCACCCTGGGCACAGCCTGCCAAAACACAGTAGGTGGTAGAAGAGATTTAAGTTATTTGGCTCGAGGGGTTTCAAGTTGGATAAAGCCCTCGGCAACCTGCTCTGGGCCCCTTGAAGCTACACGTGTGCGTCTACTATCACCCAATGTCTTCTGCCTTCAGCAATGACTATCGCATTTCTTTTTTACGTGTTTCTATTTCTGACCTTTCTCCAACAGCAAGAACGGAAAGGGTATAACAAATTTCACACCGAATCCACTTCAAAAGTTGGAGAGCAGCGCTAGAATGAATTGTAATGCAGATTACATTGGTCTGAGACCTACTGCTGAGTAACCAGCACTTCTGACCTCCGAGGTGTGGCTTTACCCCCTTTCAGATGACAGCAGCTTTGACAAGAAACAAAACCACATCTCACAAAGGATCTAAAAGCTTCGTTTCTGAAATGGTCACTTAACGGAGCCCTATGACAAGTTTTGTGCAACCGAAGAAAAGCAAAGTGCTCACGGCACTAGGCGACACATCCAAAGTGCCGTCCTTTACTTTAGGGTTAGCTTTATTTAGCAAAATTGGATATTTATAGAACATCCAGGTATATACCAATACCAGCCAAGGCTTTGGAAGGGATATAGCAACTGTTGCGTTGCAGGGCTCTCGAACCATGCTAGGTTTGCCCTGGTCTTTCTTTTCAACCCACTGTGGTATTTTAATGTCTTGTTCTGAAATTTCAGGGGCTGGCTTAGGCCAATAAACTCGGCAGGCTGTGTTAGGAGTGGATATATCGCTCAGGAATCAGCCTCCCAGCGCACATGTGAAGCCAGCCCAGCAGCAAGGGGCTCGCCTTCAGCGGAGGAGAGGGAAACGGAGCCACCAGGGAGGCTGAAGCCCTTTCTGTGCCACCTAGTAAACTCCAACCTGCAATTTTTATTTAATATATCAACCCCTGTGCTGTTACAAAACCTAAAATACATATGCACACCAAATGCATGTGCACAGCAAATACAAAACCATGTATGGGAACAGGCTCAGGCAGAAATGCGTGGCTTTTATAGGATCAATGATTTTTTTAAAAATAAAAAAACACAAACCAAACACCACACTGATGAAAAAAGATGGCATTATCACTGAAGTATTCATATTCAATTGAAAATGGATTAGAGAGCACTCTGAGTGTAAGTGCTGCACTTTAAGTAGCAATGATATTTCAACTATGTATACAGCATATTACATTTCATCTCTCTACTTCTTACGAAGGCTTCAGTGCAGCTTCTGGTACCTACACTGTTATTAAAGCTTCTCGTTGTAATACATTAAAGAGTGTAAATGCTCTTTTATATTAATCCTTCACATGCTGTCCCTCTCTTTGCCTCTTCAGCAACCTTCAAGAGTGCAGATGTAACTAGAGACAGAAGAGTGCTCCAGCAAAGAAACCAAAAAGGATGCAGCTAGAGTAGGTATCTACAAAAAAAATAGTAAAAGACTCGGGCAAATCAAGTTATTTGGCAACTCGGAGAAGCAAAACTCATCTTGCAGATCTTTCTGCAGGCAGCACCAGCCACAGGATGCCCACAGCACCCATCCTGCACGATGTGCGTGGGACGTGCTCGCTCACGTTACAATTATTTCAGTTTTAGTGCTCAACCGCTAAAAGAAATCTTTGTGTGTAGTACACCCAGCAAATGGCTTTGCTCAAATCACAAAACAGACACTCCAGTCGCTGTTGTCCAGATTGTACTAATCTCTCTAAACCAATTGTACAACAAATTCCCATGAAACCTGCATATTGCGTATTGATTTTCCTATTCATATTTTATTACAGCAAGATCTTTCTGAAGCCATACCACATCTATTTGCTCCTTACATTGTAATAGTTTGTGAAGCTGTAAGCTGTAATTTAGTTTTCCTTCACATAATCATGTGTATATACACATATTCAGACACATTTCTTACATAAAATGTCATCAATTCAAAATGGAGAAAATGGATATCCAAATTTCCACAGTTCACAGATTACAATATAGCAGGCTCTTTCACCGAGCAAATCTCATTAATCCTCTCAAAGGCAGCGATACCAGCTTCCCCATCTAATGCACGTGGTTCCTTAATTCGTCATCTCCATCGTATCTACTTTCATATTTATCGCAGAGCATGTGGGTACCCTTGAACTAACGAGATCATGTTAGATCTGGAACTGATAAACCACCATAAGGCTGGACTGTGTTATTTTACTGCTATTTTGTTGCCACTGGGACAATAAAGTTGTCTTCATACAGTTTTTTTTACCATATGGACATACCAATGTGACCAGCACTAGCTCGCAAACCACCTTCCATTTCCCTGCCTGAGAGTACACCATGCAGCTTTAATCTTAACCAGACCATACCCGCCTTTCCCAGAGACAGTGAAAAGTGAAGTTTCATTAATTTTCCAGATTGTTATACTATATAAATGCCCTATGAAATAACAAATGTACAAAAAGAGAATAAACCTAGCTTTGGTCCATTCCCCATGATTTTTTGTTTTATGTTTACTGAATATTAGAAAGTATGATCTCTTCAGTAGGCTGCCATCTAATAAAAGCTAATTAGTAACTGAGATTCTATTGCAGCCTAATTATCAAACGAAAGAAGCATAAAAGTTTAGAAATAGCAAGTGAGGAAAATAAATGGAAAACTAAAGTATATGCTGAAAATAGGCCTGTGAGATTTAGTTTTACTTTAAATTGTCAAACTGGGATTGATAACATAAAGTACATATATTTTAATGACTTCTGACTGACAGTTTCCAGGTGGGTAAGCTCCAAGCACCTTAAGAAGTAATTCAATGATGCAGTCGACTGACTGCTGCAGTCAAGACATCCCTTTAGCAGAGAAAATTGTATGTTAAGTTCTAAAAAGACTGCATAGCAAAAAGGAAAGTATCATTCTCATAACGGATTTGTTTCAGGCATCCTTAATCTTTTCTGCCCTAGGGACAAAACCATTTTTCTCCTTGAATGTTACAGTGATCAAGTCTAAAGAACAGTGTCTTCCCAGAAAGCCTCAGATGTTTGAAATTACTATGGTTTTGTTTGAAAACATTTGGTGCAAAATGGTAGCTGGCGTCCAATTGCTTTTTTTTTTTTTTTTTTTTAATAAAAAGAAAAATCAAAGAGCCAGAAGTGGTTTCTTTTGTTCCTTTTTCCCCCCTTCAATTTTTATAACTGGAATGAAGAAATACTTTTACCTCCCATATTAAGCAATTTAAACATGATTACTCATCCATTTCTCAGTTGTGTCTTGTAAAACGTTTCATTATAGTTAGACAATTACAGCAACTGAAACAATTTTTTCAAGGAAAGGGTATCTTCTGCTTTTCTATGTTAGAACAGCAAATACCTTAACGAACAGTGAAAACTGCAGCGAACATCATAGCAATCGACTCCAGGTACGGGGAGTGCACGCGGCAAGGTTTTGCACGTTAAAGCTGGCTTAAGAGAAAGGAATATCATTAGGAAATGGAAGAATCGTTTCGCTGAACAGAATTGCCATGGCTTTGGCTGCTCATTTTGGTTCCTTACACCCTGTTCTTGGCCACGGTGGTGAAATAAACTGCTCTGAAGAGCAGCTGGCAGTGCACGATAAAGGTGCGTTTGGGGAGGTCATGTATACTAAAATACATGTAAAGAGGTGTGCTTCCCTTGCTAAGCAGGTTTGTTGAGAAAATAATTTGCTTGTTACAAGAACCACAAATACCACCATTAGCATGTAAATCACAACTACCAGCATCAGCAATAATGTCCTTACATCAATGCAATATTTTTTTTTTTTTTTACACACCCCTGTCTCTTCCACACAACAATCTACAATACTGACACCTCCAATCTTTCATTTAATTTGTTCCTGACCTTCCAGATAATGCTGCCTGTTATCTGCCTGTATTTGTTCCTTGACTATAATAGCAACATTGTCCTGGAAGAATTGCATTTGACCCTCTTGGAGGTGTGAATATTGAATTCAGACAAAACTCCTTCAAGGTATTTTCCTAGACAAGATTAGGCTATATACATCTAGTTACGCATTTCTGCATTAAACTCGGAAACATGATTTTCATCCAAAAAAATCCAGGCTTAACAGCAGGTAAGAATTCATTTTTCTAGGAAATACTTCCCAAGAGTTCTCTTTTTAGCTTTATAATTCCTGTCAAGACATCATGGTTTTCCCTGATACTAACTCTGTCAGTGTAAGGGTACAGAATGACATGAACTGCAATTATTTCCTTCTGCAAGTCTTTCTTTGCATCTATACCAACAAATTTGCCGTTAATTTCGAGGTGACTAAAAATCACATATGAATTTTTATTTATATTATTATTATTCCTAAAAATAAATATAGCTATTTCAGTTTTTAAAATATTTGAAAAATTCCAGTTAAAATTTTGAAGTCATTAATCTAGCATGTACAGAGGGTGCGGAAAGGATATTTTAACATGATCAGAGGAGATGGAAAGAATGGCAGACTACAAAAAAAAAAAAAAGCATTGTTCCCATAACACATTTAAATCACCCGTTTTTAATTGGCTGCTTGTAAGATTTCTGCCATTGTTCTTTTCAAGTGTCATAAGGATCAAATCTAAAGAAGAGCACCTAAATGAAGTCTGGGCAGAACAGGGATGAAGAAGAAATAAAAATCTACCTAGAAACACTTCAAGTATGTACTTAAGAAAGGGACTGATTTTATTCCAAACTGGAGAAAACCAGAACAATTTTGAGATGTTCAAAACTTACCTTGAATTCTTCAATTTATTTCTGTTTTGACAGAATAGTTTTTGCCCATTTAGAAGCCCCTTAAATACTGCATCACAGTATATCCTGTAAAACCCACTTAAGAAAAAAACCCAAACCATTGTACAATTTTTTTCCATAAAACTATCATTACAGGTCATGAATCTCAGAACATAAGTAACTACAGATGGGAAACTTAAATGCTCTTAAACCTACTTCTAAATACATTAGTTAGTTTGTTTGTGGTTTGGGGGTTTTTTTTGTTTGTTTTGTTCTGGTTTTTAACAAAACAAAACCCCCACCAGAACAAAGAGAGTAAGTTCTTCAAATTCATTATTTTTTCCTATTATTTATTTATTTATTTTAACAGGACTGGAAAACATGCCCCATTTCAGGAAGTATATATAAAATCTTAAACTAAAATTTTCATAATAGTCTCCAAAAACTATAGGTATCAGGGAAAAGTAAAAATCTCAACTACTTAATAGTTCTGTAGCTTTTATAGCTATTTTTACTGTTATTTATAATGAATATATTTTACAACTTGCCTAACGCACCAGGATATCAATACTCATACTTAAATTAAGTCCTTGCATTTTGTGCATATTTAGATGTCACGTAATGCTTATATGCTCCAAAATGCAGTAAAAAAATCTAAAGCAAGAGAACCAAGAACAAAGTTTTCAATGCAATGAAGTAGCTTTCATGATTAAGAACCTGGCTTAGAATACTCTACTTAAAATTTCAAGAATTAAAAAAAAAAAAAAAAAA
Source organism: Haliaeetus albicilla (assembly GCF_947461875.1). Taxonomy (NCBI): domain Eukaryota; kingdom Metazoa; phylum Chordata; class Aves; order Accipitriformes; family Accipitridae; genus Haliaeetus; species Haliaeetus albicilla. The sequence goes on from NC_091491.1 coordinate 40,632,538, forward strand.
ATCTTCCTTATATTTTACGGGTGTACGATCTCTAATTTCTTCTTTCGCTGCGTAGCTGACAAGTCCTGTGTTACATTAACACAGAATTTATGACCAGAATTTATGTTTGAAACACCTGATGAAACACCAGTTAATAACCTGCACAGGATCCTTCAGTAGCAGGGATTTCTGCTAATGCTATACCAATTATGCAACAAATGAATTAACCAGAAGAAGGCTAAGTTGAGAATATTTCCTAATTAAATATGCCTGGATTAACAGTGTACTGCATATTTACAATAAGGCAGGAGAAAGAATTCCTTCTGGCAACACAAGGAATGCACATGTCAAAATCCTTTTGTAAGCATTGTATTTAGGCTCTCTCTTTTGAAATAACTTTTCTTCCAGTCTAATGAACATACAAGTTTAAAAGACTAGTTCCTGAGGTTTTTCATATTAAAAATCAAGCCTCTGAAAGAAATATGAGCTATATTGAAATAGAAATATTTTCAACATCCAGGCTTTTGACTAAAACCACCTGGTAACAATGATAGGCATAACGTGTGATTTTCATCCCATTTAAGTGCAGAAGGGAGACTTCAGAAAAATAGTGAACTGCTACAACAGCTTGTAGAGACTGTGGAATCCCATTAAAAAAAAGATAACTAACTGCCATCAGCAGGGTATAACCACCAGCACGTACGCAATTCTTCAGGTTTGGCAAATGGGCTGAAATCCTCTGTTCCACAGTAACTCCACCCCACGTGTTTCAGAAGCAATTACAATTTTCTCTTGGAGTTAATTGCCCTCTTACAAAAGCGGAGTGTGAAAACATTCACTTTGATCTCGTTCAGGCACTGCGATATCGTAGCCAAACCGATTTGCCTTTCCCTGCTTGTATGCGAGCCCCTAACTTTTGTGTTAAATGTAACAATTTAGGGCGAGATTTTATGAATTAGGTACCATCTCAAATGCAATAAAGTAATAACTCAAACTGATTATTAGGTTTGGGTTTTTTCCCTGCCTCTTCCAGTTGATCCCAGCTTCTGAAATATTTTATAACTCATTGAGTATTTTCTTCACCTAATAGTCTAGGCTTAAAATATTTGGGGGATTTATTAAAAAAAAAATAAATAAAATTGCTCTTTTATATTTTTTAACCCTAAGATTTATACACGATTGTGAGCAGAGTCTACGTAACTTGAAAATTTTGTTTGCTTGCTTGTTTTAAGATTGCTCAAAGTCAGAAAGGACAAAAGGGCTCAGAGCACAGGATCTCTTAGAATAAGGTTATGCTTAAAATCAGACTAGATAATTAAATTTGTCCTTTAACCTCTATATCTTTAATACCATTAAATAAGGGGGTCTTCCAAAGAAGGTGCTACCTATTGCATTGGATTTTTCTTGTGGGATACACCAGCCTCACGTGAACGGCTGATTACGACTCAGCAGCCCAGAAAATAACGAGCTCTCCGGCTGTTTGCCAAAAGCTGCAGGAAAAAGTGTTTTCTGGAGCGAGGTGCTTTGCATTTGGTCAGATCAGGTCTCTTGGACATATCAAAGCTAGAATGGTTCTGTATCGTATATAACAAAGTACTGTATTCTCAAAACTGCCTGCATCCTAAGGTACTAATAGCAAATAGGCACATAGATCCTGAGCCTGTTATGCAGATACAGGTGAACCAAAGGAACCAGTTTATTCCTCCAATTTATGCTCTTAACTTTTGATGACAATCTAATGAGCTCCCAGAACAACTGCCCAAACAGGAATTCTCCAAAACTGCTTCTTAATATCCCCATCTAAGTGTTTGGCAGGACTGCAGGTCATAGCATGATGGATCTGCATTGTACATAGCAGTCCATACGTTATATGGCGAGGTAAACCACCTTTTGATAGAACTTAATAATTGAATTTTCTTTCCAAAGGGAAGAAAATAAGACAAGTATTTAGTAGGGAGAGGAGATATTAAAAAAAAAGTTGTTTCTGTTAATTAAAAAGTAAATAGATTATATTTTCCAAGCCATTCAAAATAGTGATTTACTCTTTTTATTTGTCATCTCTAGTTCAGAGCATAATTCTGAGGTTATGTTCCCTTGGTTATACTTCATGGGCCAGCACTCTGCACCACACACATGAAACAGGGAGAATTTTATTTCACTTGTTAGCAGTCATCAGAATGTAAGACTATCCTGGGTTGAGTAAAGGTAACATTTTTTAAATTTTTTTTTTTTTTTATGGTCTCTAGCAAATAAGTGACCTTTATTGCTGCTCTACAACGCTGGTTTATTGCATATTGCAAAGTGTTGTTTACTCTCATCAGTCATTATTGCTTTCATTTACAGTATTTAGCCGGAAAGCAAATAAGCAAGATGGACAGGGGTTTAGGGAAATGTAAAACTCAAATCATTGTATTAACCACTATACATTTTTAACATCCTTCATTAGCTTGTATAGAGCGGGTAAAAACGACACCTCATTATATTTAATGCAGATTGCACTCAGGAGTGAAACATTACATAGAAAAGTTTGGACTCAGAAGTATTACATCTGCCATACTTCATCCTTGATTACATTTGGTCTAATTATTTTCATAGTCTTATGCCTGGCTGAAGTTTTAGTCCATGTGCAGTTTGGTTCAGAGCACTGGAAAGGGGAGGTACATCTTTAAATCTGACAATGAGTCAGTGCCTTTGATTTGCAATTTAGCATGCAGCATAGGAAAACAATTTTAAGTCTGAAGAAGTTCCCAGCTGGAGGCATCAAACCATTTGTGTACAAGTGCATGGGAAAATTATTTACTTACTATGGACTGCAACTCCAATTAATTTGTGGGTATTATAGTACTCGCACAGATGATTGACAAAACCTGACACTGTTTCTATCCAATATTGTTATATCAAAAGCTACACACCTGATTTTGTAAGTCACAATGGTAGGATTTAGTACAAAGCAGCGCTGTCAAGACTAAGACTGCTCACACATTTCTCAGCAAGCAATTAGAAATTTGCTATTTAATAAACCCCGAATCACAGCTGTCTTGCTCTGAAGCTGGATACCCAGGACTCCCAAATTCCCGGCTTTGACTGATGCTTTCAGAGTTTGGGGGACTGACACACGGTAGCAAAAAAAACCCCAAGACTGTCACCACGCAGGGACTTCGTTAATTTTACCACCGGCACGGTTGGATCGGTGTTTGCTGTTCTAATACCGCTAATCATTTTTGAGTAGTGTCACAGCCAGTATTTATTGCAGGTTTCCTTCCTCTTGCTCAGCACTTCTTACCGCTTATGTAGGACACCTGGAGTTCTCAGACTAGAAAAGGAGAAGAAAATCACAGTCCCACACAGTCATACACACAGCAGCACTAACGCTTTGCTTCAGCTGTTCTGATTGAGAACTCAGCAGCAGAAGCCCCGACACAGTTTGTTTGCCCAAAATTATATAAAGCACCCATTTGAAAAAGCTGACTCCTCTTTCTGGCTTCTGACATTGGAAGAAAGCATTTCCCCCACAGTAAGTAAGTAAAGGGAACTCTTAAAGAGGGTAGAAAGATAGCTATGTCTTGACCGCCTTAATAGCTGTCCAGAGGTCCAAGATGAGTATTACTATTGGGGAAACAAACAAACAAACAAAAAAAAACCCGAACCACAAATCCAGACACTCCATTTAAAAAAAAAAAAACAACAAAAAACCCAAACCCCAAACATAATACATCTGTCCTGGTCCCTGTGTGTTAAGTGTTATGTATATTCTAAGAGCAGAGCTTCCTGCCTGCTTTTCCCTTTATAATTAGTGCTGAAGAGCCAAGATGTGCACCAGTCCCAGCAGTAGAGATGCGTTTGGCACTTTTTAGCTTTGGACTCATTCTCACCGGTGTCCGTGCAGAGCTAGCGGGTAACATTTGTGCTACCAGTGCCTGCAGAGATTTACATGACAGTGATGAATGATGGCTAAAAGAAATGCTTGCTCATAAATGATGTCCAATAGGGCTAACTCTTGCTTTCCCAGCAAAAAGTGAGAAGGGGGATTACGTGCTGGCAGAGCATGAAGCCTTTCGACCCAGGACTCGGCGTTTGTGTGTCTGCGGGCATTTTCTTGGGTTTAATTGCTGTTACCTACCTACAGCACTGCTTGCGGTCAGCTGTGTGACCCTGCCGCATGAGTACGGATCGAAGGATAAACCGACTACAGGACAGCTCCCAAACCCACTTTCATGGTGTTCCCTCAAAAAAGAGTAAACAAAAAAAAATATTTTTTTCTTTGAACAACCAGATTTTTCTTTCTTTCTTGCATGGACACTTTCCTCCTGTTTCCCCCAAACACTTCTCACGCCTTGAAGCTTTTCCTAGGCTGCGCTATCTGGAAAATTTGATGCACCTGAAACCAGGACCGAATGATTGTCACCGTGATACCTCTTCTGTACCAAAAAGCTAACTTAGCACTTCCTTGAATAATATCAACTCCCCCTACAACTCTTGACTCCCCACAAAACACTGAAGGTCATGTAGTCCAATGTCTGAAAGTATTCGTCTTATATTTGATCCAATATTTGCATTAAAAATGGATTGAAAACATATAAACCAGCTAAATCAGTAAGCATCTACAAATTAAACTAAGAATATCTTTAAGATGTAAGTACCTGCAAAGAATGATTTCAGCCTCTTACAGCTGGATCACTGCAATTCATGCTTCCCACAGGTGCTCAACAAATCCTTCCCTGTTGACAGCCACGCGCGCTCTGTGCTACGTACAACGCTCCGACACGTTCACACTAATCTGGACCATTCTCCCCAGAGCGAACGCAGCGTTAGACTTCCTACAGATTTTAGAGTTTTCAATTTTCTTGCATAAGTCCTCAATAATCTCACTCTCTCTTGCTTACTATATTTCAATACATGCCACCTGTAAATCAATTCCTCTTTCTTCAAAAATTGCTGACGTCTTCTTAAACGCCAGCATCTCTGCAACTGCTCGAGATTTCAGCTCAATTTTTGTGTCATTTTAAGCTCGCAATTTTACCTTTGAAATGATGCCAAACGTCAGCCAAAATATGCATTACTTGCCACTCCTGCCACTTTTACCAGTCTTTTTTTTTTCTTTTTTTAAGCTTTTTATTTCAAATACAGCAAGAAAACAGAATCGAGGGAACATAAATTACCCTGTCCACAGCTGAATGTGTGAACCGCATTACCTAGAAGAAAAGATCTTCAAATGCATACATACATGTCTCTTAACGATGGAATTGGTGCTGTAGCAGTAATAACGGCAGAATTTTAAGTGCAGTGACTGTGGAGATATAGCAGGCAAGAAAAAATCTTGCCAACCATGTGTCATGTTTTAACATCCATACTGCTTACATTACCTATACTATTCCTTTACAAGACAACTCGTGGGTCAATCCACAGAGATGGGGATACTGCCCTTCCTATTTTCTTTGGTCTTGTTCAGAGAGCAGCGATAGAATAGAGAATCGTGAACAAAGGCAGAAGTTTTGCTTCCAGGAAACCCTCACCGGCTGCTTCTCTCCTGAATAATGGTCCTTTCCATGGCCAGCTTTAATTAAAATCTACAGACACAAAAGAAGGGTCAGGATTTACTCAAGAAAGCAGAAATATTCACCTGAAAGGGACTTCAGAATGAAAAATGTATTAAAAAGTCAGGCATGAGACAGACTTCTTCACTCCTTTCATTCCCCCTCATTCTCCTTAAAGTATATTATAGAAGTTTTGTCCAGATTATTTTTATAGCTTTCTTCAGAAGAGTATTTCACTGAAATGTCTGACCAGCCAGACTTTTCTGATAGAAAACTAAATTATTTTCACTTATACTGCTTTATAAGGCTAGTCTTTTATTTTTTTATTAAAAATATTTGAGAAAGAATCCAAAGACTCATTAAGACAATTAAAAGTTTTCAGAACTGTTTTCCACTGAACTTGTTCAAACAATGAGCAAATGATCTAGAGAACTGGATTTTTTTTTTTTAAACTTTGCTTTTTCTGTCCACCCATTACATATTTAGGGTCCTTTGGACTGGTTGTTTACCGTGAAGGGTGGGATGAGAAGGTTGGTGGTTGGTTTGTGCCTGATCGATGGTGAAAGCGGTGTGCTCTGCAACACCGCACAATTAGCGTGATGAATAAATGACACCAAAGAGTACCTACCCACATACACACTCACTTTTTTCAACCCAAGTAAACTGCAGCTTTTCTCTTCTAAACTTTCAGGAATTGTGACCTGGTAACAGCTTGACATATCCAGTAAGAAGTCTATCAGTATTGAGTTTGGCTAGCAAAGTTCATTTATTTTTTAGTAATTGTATACCACCAGTGTTATTCAGGGAAAAAGGGCTGAGACTTAACCTTGCCATTGTACATTTTAGAAATACATGCCAGAAAGAGAGAAAATGCAGTTTTTTATATATCTATATATATATATACACACACATATATGATGCAGCTTAAATGTAAAGCTCAGAAACTCCAACAACTCTGAAAACCAGCTTCCCCTCACTCCAGCTTAAATGTTTGCTCCACCAAGACACACAGAAATCTCCAGCATATTAGCTTTCATTAGTGGGATCACCATTAAAGAAACTTTATGGAGAATGAAGATGCAGATCAATGAAACCACGGATTTAGAAAAGAAAATTAAACAATTTGAAAAGGATTACCGCAAGGGACCAGCTAACGAAGGCCTAACACAGCTCTGAAAAGTAAAAATGTGCCTGATTTACATTTATATTGTTGTGCTTTTTTGCAATTGTTTTTGTATTCCTCCTCAGTTATTCCAAAGCTGTGTTTTATTACTCTAAATAAAGAAATAATAAAATACGGCGACTACCCTATATTTAAAAAATAAAGAGAAAGATGCAGGGTCTGACAACAAAGTCCGTTTGCTTAAAGATCTGAAGAACTAAATAAAATTTTGAAACCGAAAATAATCTCTGCTAGCTTCACAGCATCTCCGAGTACTTGCACTGATCTGGAAAGATATATCAACTTAAGCCTTAAATTTTACTCTTGATTTTTTTTGTTTGTTTGTTTTCCAGAGTCCTACAGGTCCAATAAGAAAACCAGACCCACCTCTGTGGCCCAGCTGCAGTTTGGTATTTATATTGGATTCAGGTGAGCTCTGCTATTGAACAGCTCATGCAGCCTCGTGGTAACTTCTGTTTTAATACCAAAAGCATTGTTAAGTAAAGAATAACTTGAAATAAGCCTTATGTGTTTATGCTTTGAATTTAATATTTCATGGCTAGTTTTCAAGGTAGCAGTATTTATCTACAAGATGGAAAAAATAAGCTTTTCAACCTTGTTTTCTTCTGTCACACTTAAGGACTTTGCTGGTGTTAACTATCACAAGTGCTTAAAAAAAACCTCAAAACCTCCTGCTGCCAGCAACACATTAAGTGTTCAGTAAAGCTGGAATTTACTATGCTACTTTGGTATATGTGTACATAAAAAAATAGGATTGTAAAAATGGCTTTCAATGTTTAGTAAAAGCAGCTTATGTCATAACACAATAAATATATACAGGCTGAAATCCTTCGAGAAAAAAATACATATGTATGAGTGCTCTGTGACCTTGCTGATTATCTACATAATCTCTTTTATTTTTTAAATTAAAAAAAAAATAAAAATCCACCAAACCCGAGGTAAGGCAGCGGTTACATGCTGAAGACTGAATTTTCTTATTTCATCACTAGAAAGACAGAAAATTGTACATACAAGTTGTTGGGTGTCAAAGCAAAGTAGCCCATCATAATTTCTGGTGTATACACACACGTATGTTTATAAATATATTAAAGAAGAAATTGGACATTTTAGCTAAACTAACTAGAGCCAACACTTAGACACATCCTTTTGTGGGACGAAATTAGATGCTCCAGTGTGGTTTTGTACTTCAGTGACTTCAATTTATTTTACTGTCTTACACTGGGAAGTCTTTCATTGCATTTTGTTCCTTTCATGCCAAAGCATGTCATGTCTTCGCAATCCATCCCTGTTTTGAAAAGATGCTGCTCACAAGCCCACGGAGATGCTACTCTTGCTTGTAAATGAGCTGAGGCTGCAGCGAGGTACAACGCCTTATCGGCTCACGCGTTTAGTTTACAAGCTGCTGTATGAGTGATAACGTTTAACCCTGCATGAAACTAGAGAAAGTTAACAAACCTATACAGGTTGAAAGAAAGATGAAATAACCTGTCTATAACCCAAACTGAATTTCAAAGAGCAGATCACTTTTATTTTGTAATATAACCAACTTTGCCAGTATCTAAAAATATTATTTCTAAATTATCAAAGGAGGCTTCTGTTAAGTTAAATGTAAGGCAATGGAGCCCTGATTATGGTTTTTTTATTATTATTATTATTTGATGAGCATGAACAGCGCTTGAGCTTCTCGGAGTATGTTCCATAAAAGTTCCTTCACAACAATGTCTTATTTTATTTAAGTTGGAATACTCATGGTGACTAAGTTTTTGAAGGGACGTTTTCCAAAGGCCATAAAAAAAAGAGAACAGAAAATTTAACGTCTTCGCACAATTCCATTTCACTATTTGAGTTCTCAAAATTCAGAGAAAAATACAATTTCAGATACACTAATGCATGTTTCTGAAGTGAAATTATCCTCTTCAGTCTCACAGTTGCTCAGTAAGATGTTTGTCACCTTCACTAAGACTAGGTCTCCGATTCACCAAAAAAAAACCCAAAAACCCAAAACCAAAAAAACAGTGCATCAGTATGTTTCACAGAAACACATTTTAGAACAAAACCCCTGCAGGATTCTGTGAAACAAAGTTTAGCTGAAAGCCTTCTGACTACTTTCTTGATAATAAGTGTTGTAAATTACAGCAAAATACATTTAACAGCTCTTGCAAGCATATCAACTAACCAGTTTTATAAACCCAGAAAATTCAGAAAAATATAATAAGAATCCAGACCTGCTAATAATGTAAAAGGAGGAGGTAGGAAGGACATAAATTTAATGACCTGTTGAGGTGACATATGCAATAAACACACGAGCACAAGATGTTTGTAATTCCAGATTGCGTTCTTGTATCATTAGCACAACGTTCTGAGCATGTGTAGCTGTCCTAACCTTAAAATACATTTATTCATAGCAGTGTACGCATGATCTACTTTCACATCCCAGTATGGAATTTTTTTGCCATATATTAAGGATTGTGTATGTTAAGTCTGGTTTAGAAGACCATGTATTCATAAAATCATGATCACATCTTTCTGCCTGGAAGGAAATCAAACACAAAGTTAATTTGGAGCCATTGTCATGCATTTAGTCTTTTCCTGGCCCCTGAGGAGTTACAAGTTCTGATCACCAACAGACTTCTCCAGGTAGCGAGAGCCCAGAAGGAAAGCATTTCGGTGACAAAGATGACAAATCTGCCTAATTTCAGGCAAAAAGACAACATTTGTAGTAGAAGCATGTCAACAGAGTCAGAGATTGAATCTAAACGATGGTATTTTCTGTATTCATATTGAAGCAGATTGTTTTGCAACAATAATGAAAATTATAGAGTGAGGTATTTCATGTTCTCCTACCAATGATAACTTAATTATTGCCTATGCAAAAAAAAAAAAAAAGCGCTCTTGTTGTCAGATTGTCCTTGATGTTCCATTCACATCCCCCCAAAAGAAAAAAAAAGAAATTCTCACGTCTATAATACTGAGTTTAAGAAACAGATTTTGGTCAGCTGTTGGAGAACGCATACCAGTAAGGGCCTTCCAGCTAGCTACAAGTATCAGCCCAGCGCATAGCAGTATCTCCGTTTCACCTGGATGGTTCGGGCATAGACAATATAGCGAGAAGGGACTTCGTCTCGTTATGCTGAACAGAGAAAGAAAACCCTGCCATCCTCATTCAAGTCTCATGTCCCCCGTCTGCTCTGCTTAACTTGCGAATACGTCAGAGACCTGGAGCAGACTGCGTTTAAAGGTGATGAAAAAAGCAGAAGCTGATTAGGAAAATTAGTGAACACCATTAACATAGGGCTCTGATATCAACATGCATTGTAGATCTGCAACCATAGCCCAAGCACCACGTGGAATTAGAAAAATAACACTAAAAGTAATTTTCTGTAGATTTGCTCCTTCTGCCTGCAAGCTGCAGTATACTCAGATGACCAAGCTGAGCTGAATAACCTTGTGTCGAACTAATTTTTTAGTAAATGGCTAATTGCTGCTATCATTCTTTCAGCTGTACAGCTGTCCTCAGCACTGCACCCAGTGGAAGAGGTGGGCTTTGTCTCAGGGAACACGCAGGCTAAAGACAACGCACAAAAATTCAGTTAACGCCTACGTGCACAGCGGTGGTTTTAAATAAAGTCTTCCTATTAACTACATTTCAACAGCAGCCAACAGCATCGCCAGCTCTTTGAACAATAGTCATCCAAAGTCAATACAAGCAAACTTCAGGTACACCAAAACATTTGGCTTGAAGGTGTTGCAAACCGCGTGACATTGCAAATCCCACGGACAGGTAAGAGTCGCAATCAGGTGTTTGAAGTCACTCTTATGGAACTGCCTGACCTTCGGAAGCTGAAGGCAACGTAAGGTTTCTGCAATGTTTATAAATTAGCAAGTTTACTACAGGTCAGGATTTTCTATTTTAAATTTTCTATAATTTTCTCTGAAAGATACGTGGTGACAGATTCAGCAAGATATATTATTCACCAAGTCGGAACTAACAGAGAAAAGGTCAAAGCTTGGCCAAAGCTCAGACTTACTGGCATTTTCTAATGTAAGCATGCAGAAGAGATGGCAAACCCTTTCTCATGAGATTTCTCTACGATGGAGCTCAGCTCATAAAATTTCAGGCGAATCTAACCAGAGCCTGACCTGTCATAGTTTTATTACAGAACCACACATCAGTGGTTTTATGTAAGGCTCACAATTATTAAGCTGCGATAATGACCACTTGTTATTTATATTGCAAAAGAGTTTGAAGCGCGCGCTCTGCCAGGGGCTGTGCGAAGGGGTAGGAAAATGCCACGGCAGCAAGGAGATCTCGCAATGTAATTACCGCTGTTAGAACACCTCACGCACAGCATTGTTCACAAATTAGCTTGATAGCCCCAACTTTTAATGACCTTTTAACTTGTGTGGGAATAATTTCTGCAGCAGCCCTTTTTAGTTGCTGTAATTAAAGTCCTTTAAAAGTTTTAACTAGAAAGTACACTCAAGGCACATAAACTGATAAAGGGAAACGTAGCTTCAAGAGCCCTTTTTTTTCCCCCCCTATGCAGAGCTCCCACTGTGTCAGAAAATTACAGAATGTCCATCTTTCAATTTGGCTCAACAACAAAGGATTTCCACCTACTCACTCCATGCTTTTCATATTTTTAAATCTGGATGCTTTAATGGCAAAAAAAAAAAAGAAGAAAAGAAATATACTGCTATGAATATGTGTCAGTATTAAATGGGAAGAGAGAACTTGAAGAAACTTTGGAGTACAAGGAAGCCAAGAAACCATACAGGGCCATTCCCCTGGTTCCAGCACTGAAGCATTTGCATGCTCCAACATTATTTTTTTGAGTATACACTTCTCCAATTAGTTTATAAGGATGCTATATTTGTTATGCTCATTTTTTAAATTGCTTTGGGTATTGATTGCTTTCCATATAAAGATCCATGTGCAAGTTTAACTGCAAATCTTTCTTCTGAAAGGGCCAATGGAAAAGTGTGAAGGACCAGGTTTTAAAGATACTGAAGCAATGAAGAAGAAAGGCAGGTGTCAGGGGTGATTTTCAAAGTCTCATTCTTTACACACACTATGGGAATTAGGTACTCTTGTATCATGACATTGGTACAGAAGTCATTGAGCCTAAATATCTTTACAGAAGTGCCCCAAAGAGCAAAGTTTTGATTTTTATATGAATCTCACTGTAGATGCTGACCAACCTCCAAATGATGTAGATCAATTCCAACCAGCAACCATTCCAAAATATTTTTAAGCCACTAATTTAACTTAGTAAACAGGAAAAGCACCGATACTCAAAAGCAGTTTTAGCACTTGGTATAACAATTGAAACATACCAATTCAAACTCATAAAAAATATTTACTAGTATAAATCATGATAAAATAATAAATGCATGACATTCTATTATGAACCATCTAAAATGTACAGACCATTATAGTTCCCAAGAAGGGCAGGAGGTGAGACTGGGCTTACTTTTTCACTTTTAAAAGTGTGTTTACGAATACTGCCTCCAGTTTCAATATTCTGCAAGTGAAAAACTACCAGGAGTATTGTTTATAACAAAACATTATATTGTAAATCAAGCAACATTCATATACAGAGTACAAAAAAACAAAACAAAACAAAAAAACCCCCAAACCACCACAAGTGTTTCAAAAGCCAAAAAGGCCATAAAAACTGTTCTTTACTGCATGTGTTTGACCCATGGTTCACTGAACCGAAGTTTAATACGCTACGTAAAGGCACTGTGTAGGGAAGTGCTGTTTCAGAAGATGGCTGAAGTATGCTCGTCCTGTTTTGTCTGGGGCTTTCCAGCTTCAGAAATTATTCCACGCTTTAAATAACAATTACACAGCCTCACCGTATATATAATTAAACTGCATTCATTATGAGATTATTAGCCTATTAAAGCCATCAACCTCTCACTGATAAATAATCAGTATAACTGTACACTTGCCTTGTGGTTATAATTAAATAACGATAGATAGTTTATGACTGCATGCCAGCATCTTTGCAGTTGGTGGCAACCATTAACAGGGTTGATGATGATATCCTTTCAGTGGTTTGAGGCAATAACCTACAATAACAAATATCGGGCAGGAGGGTACTCGGCCCTACACTCAGAATTCTGGCCATTTCACTTTTGATTGTAAAAAATTCAATACTAAGACTTACCCTAGGTTGGCAGAGACATAACTGTGTGAAAAGTTGCCTTACGGAGGACACAGAAGCCAACTCGGTATTGGGAGGAGTGTACCAAACGCTTTGGGAATGAGATGAAGGTAGGACCTTGGAAGAACGGGCTACCTAAAAAATGTTATTTACTTACATGTGAGTACTATGGAGGAAATTCTCCACGGTCCACATCAGATTTTGCAGGAGTGTCACAGGCCACCCTCTAAAGCTCTGCTATTAAATATTACAGGTGGGATTCTCACAACCCCACTCGTGCACTTGCAGCAAAGGAAGCGATTCCACTGTCATCCTGCTTGCACGTGGCAGAGAGCTGTGGCTGGGAAAAGCAGAGTTGAGTTTCGTGAAGAAGAGATACGTGGTTTTCACATTTGTTCACTTCAGCAAAAATAAACCTTTCATTATTTCTTCAAAAATCTTAAGCAAAAAAAAAAAACAGGCTGCAAAATAATAGATCGCAGCAGTCATTCGATCAGGAACTGAACCGCCTCCTCTGGTTTCAAGTACCTTCTGCTTCTACTAGAGATGTTAATTTTGTATAAATAATGATGTACCCACAGAACTTTCTGCCTTTAAACAAAGAAAAAAGCAGACCAAAAAAATGTGGCACTCAATTTGAAGGTATAAACCAACATAATGTATCAATCAACACAAATTGCTTTACCGATTCATGGTCTGTCCTCAAAATCACTTCACAAAATCATGCAATAGAAAGAACTCCTTATCTTCATGTTGTTCTCAGCTTCTAAAATGCCTATTTTATGTGCTAAAAGTAAATCAGAAATGTAAAGTTAACCTCAGGGTATATTTAATTCCAGGTGTTTATTCTACCTTCTCTTTTTTCTGTACGCCCTGGGCATTATGAACTTTGACTGAAAAGGAGCACAGGAAACATAGCTCAGGGGCCTTCAAAAAGATGAGTCTGATCCCTCAGAAACATTTCTGACTCAGGCCTTCAGGTGAAATTCATTTCCATGCAGAAGGCCAATGTGCCACTTAATCGTACTTAAACCTGGCTTTGCTGGCATAGTGGGATTTAAATGGATCCCAAGCTTTGTGGGGTTTCCCCCTTGGAGAACACTGGAATCTAATCACGCCAAGATGATGCTCAGAGCATCTCCAAGGGGTCATATTGACCAGACATTTAAAAAAAAGAAATAAAAAAGATAAATTCCTGATATTCACGTTCCCTAAGAAGGTCCCACGGAGGTTTCAGTGCTGGAAATGGGTCGGAGCGAGGCCCAGCTCTGCGCTCCCCCCTTGAGTGATGAGGATGGAACCGAAACGGCCGCGTGCCGGCAGCTTGCCACAGCCCCGCATCACACATGCGAGACGAGTCTTCTCCTTTGGTCAGTTCCAAAAGATGTTGCGTCAGATTTTCTGCCATGCATCCACGGAAAATAAAAAAATTCTTACAGAATGGGGAAACTCCATTTAAACAGAGTGATTAAACTGGACAATGCCAGTCTATTCGTTAAACTGAAGAAAAAGATACAGAACTAGAATATTAATTCCACCCCAACTGTTTCTAATCACTGATTTTTAAACCTCATTTTCATTTACTTTGACCACCCAAGAAGCTTTCAGGTAAGACAGTAATTCTTGGTCAAACGAAAGAAACAAAAATCACGTGTATTTGTTACTTTGCCACATTAATCTGCTTTGTTTCATTCCTGTTTCACCATGGTAACATTTCAGCCAATTGTCAGTTTTTAGGAATACAGACAAACACATCAAATCTTTCATGCAGGGGTATAAGTCTGGTATACTGGTTTTAGAGCTTACACAGAAATAAACGTATCATTTGTAAACAGGAGTTAACATGCTGTTTTTCTTCTGAAGCACTAGAAAGCTACATGAAGTCCTAAGCAATGACACCAGTTTTCTGAACTTAGAAATAATTGTCAGTTTTTTCTGTCACATTATAAATACACACCAGAGTTGGAAATCTATAAAATGTTTCCTAACCCCTCTTTATAATAAAATACTGTGGCCAGATAAAGCGAAGGAAACTATGGCACAATCAGGTAAAAGCTAAAAATGATGTCCCATCGCTAACATTCAACCATGCATGCTGATCAAACTGGAAAGAGTTAAATTACCATTTTACATTACATAACAAATTGAACATTTTGGTCTAACAAAATATAGAAAACAATAATCACAATGCACTTAAAATAGGTTTTCTGTATCTGTGACAAGGGGTTTGTTTAGATGATGGGATCCTGTAAAAACTTTACAAGGTTTATTTAGTGAGTCAGAGACCACATGCCTCTTTGAAAACTAAAAATAGATTTTCAGGATTACGTCTCATGTTTTCAAATACAGGCTGTAGGCACAGACGCCCTCTGAGCTACAGCCCCCACATCCCACACTAGCTAGCTATCAAGCTCAACATTCTTCCCACTCAGTGGCTGTGGGATCTTTGTTATGTCCAGGGAATACCTCCCTATATATCTACCAAATCTACAATTCAACTTTTTCCTTAAACACCTGTTAAAAGAACAAACATGTCAAAAGAAAGTACCTGCACACAAGAAATATAGATTAGTCTGCCAAAAAGACAGCCTTAAAATCCTATTTCTCTTTGATTGAATAGTTTTTCAAGCTGAACAAAACGCATCATTTCTTTTGAGTGATATCTCTGCGCTGGCCAATTTTGCCTTTTGATCATCCATAATATTGATAGAGCCATAGCACAGAAGGAAGGCTAAGAAGAGGTCCTGAAAGCTTTTAATCGCTCCCTTTCTGAGCCATCATGTACTAATCTCCCCATACCACGCCAGACCCAAAGCTTTTCTGTTCTTCCAGGACATGGTTTACGCGACTTGTCATATTTATTGTTTGAATTATCCCACCCAGTAAATGGAGATGATGCAGAAACTCGGAAAGAAATTCAAATAAAACTTACTGACAAGTTTAACTCCTTCCAAGTTGCCCCCTCCATTTTTAAAGTAATTCTGCTGTCACCATCTCTAGAGGTTCTTTAGGTGGCAGAACGGGTATTCTCACACACGCTTTTGGTACGAGCCATCACATAAGTCAACATCCAAGGAAAGGAAAACACAGAACATTAAATATTTATAGTTCTTGAAAGGCCACTGTCAGGTTTTTATTTCTTAACTTGATGCATGTTAGAGAAAATAATAAGCAAGAGAGAAAAGCAATAAAGAAAAGGAGATGTTGAAGTGCTTAGAGAGATTAATTCTCAAAGCAAGACAATGAAGTGGCTGGAACATAGAGCTAAACTAGTGGCAAATCTCTGAGATTATAAAAGAGCCTAGCGGACAGATGGATTGGGCAATCATTTGATAGGAATCAGTTTATAACAAAGATAAAACAGAAAAGGAGAAGGGGAAAGAGATGTTTCATGTCCGAAAACAGCAGGTTTAGGAACAGGGAGTTACCAGCTGACTTGGCTAAAACAACTGCTATCAAATTAATACAAGAGAGTGACATGCTTGAACAGGCAGGACAAGTGCCATAAGAAATGAAATTCAGAAGAGATGCAAGGGAGATCAATGCCCTGCTCTGTGCAAGCCATTTAAAAGGCAAACAAGATGCAAGGAAGAGCAAGTGGTGGAAGAGCTGATGCACAGATATGGGAACCAACAGAAAAAATGGGAAGTAAAAAAAGCGATAGACTTTATTCCTAGACAAACAAAACCGATAGAGCCCGCCTGCAATTAAAAGCAGCCTCTATGCTGTACAGCTTTGCCATGTTCTGTGTAAAACATCTGGCGAATCACCATCACTTCACTCATTTGGTATCAGCTGAGAATCTGGGACTGGGATTGTGAAATGTCCTTTTAAAACAACCAACCAGCCCTGCCACCCAAACCCTTTGGAACATTTGACAGCCTGATCTACGTGTCTGCTTCGTTTTTATCTTTGTAATACCCACCCAGTAAGTCCAGGGTTTTGTAATTTCATTGCTGGATGAAACCAAATATTGTAGTTTTATGCCTGCCAGCAATGGCTGTATGCAAATAGCTTTTCCCCATGTAGGGGAACCAAATCAGTCCAACAAACCTGCTGCAGTTTTCATGGTTCCTTATCAAACAACATTTGGAAATGAAAATGAGGACGTTAGGTGCAGGAAAATACATTAATATTGGACAACTGACACTTCAAGCACTCAAGGAGTTTTAGCGTTCCCACTACCATGCCGACTGACAACATTCACTTTGCAAGTGAAGTTGTGATTTTAGAAAACTGACCCAAATCAGGAAAGCCTAAGCAGTGCGTGGGGACGAGTTATTTGGAGCAACCCTCCTGTTCCACTGGGATGCAGGATGGCTGGATGCACAGCAATGCCTCTAAGCCCAGGAAGTCCTATTAAGCACAACAATTTATATTTTGCCCCAGGCTGTTTTCTTACTGTATGCTCTGAGCACAACCAATTGAAACGCTTCCTTCAGTACTGGCATCAGCTTTATCATCATTATTCGTACACAATAATTGCACAGCAATTCTTACACAAATGCCAAGCGGATGATCTGCTGACTTTAAAGTTTTTCTCCTAGACTTTAATGTATGGAGTGCATGACACTAAACTCTCATATTGTACAAATATGCAAAAAGATACAGTTAATTAGGGAGATTTTGCTTGTAGTTAACTAGTAGTCCTGTACACATACCTACCTATATTTATTTCTCTATGTGTGAGCAACCTTATACCAAAAGAACCTCCCCAAACATAAAAAACTGAAAACACATGGGCTGTAACTTCACTCTCTGAGACTGCAGTATTTAATTGTTGGGAAGCTTGTTTATAAAACTGTGACACAGATGGTCCATTAGTGTCTCTGAAAGAGATATGAAGCTAAGATAGTAATAAGGTTTTTATCAAAATCTCCCTGTAATTTAGTAACCTTATTTCCATCCACTGACTTCTTCTCAAGGGGCAGTATGTTTGTATTAAACTGTTGTTCCATTACAGGAAACCAGGGTGGGTTCCCCCCCACTTTTTATTACAGAGATCACCTGGAAGGACCATGAGAATTTGTTTAGGAATTCATGGACTGGGATTTGAACAACACTAGCTGTCACCCACGCTGTCTGGGGACCTTTAGATGCACTTTATGTTGGAAAAACTGCCCAAGACTCTGGATTCTTTAGAACAGCTACAAATGGGCCAGACCTTCTCATGGGCTTAAATTACCATTTCCAAAGACTTCAGAATTATTTTTTATATACATATATAGATATACACACACACCCCACCATTCTGCTTCTAACAACTGGTTATTGAACTCAGGGAAAAAAATTCCTAAGAATCAAGCGAACTCTGAGCCTACAAGGTAGAAGCCAACTACATGTCTAACTGAGCTGACTTAAAGACAGGCATTTCTCCAGCAAGTGACAGACTTGAAGTAAAATGAAAGCAAGTTACTCTTACTGGCATTACGATTGACTTAAGTACCTGACAGACTTGAAAACAAAGAGGTGTTACAGGAACTCCCGACTAGCTACTTGCCAGGAGAAACGTGTTTGTGAATATTAGCAGAACTGTCCCGTAACTTAGAAATTTTCAATCATTTAGCTGCCCTCTTCCCTACTCCAAGCTTATCATTTGCAGGCAATGGTTTGCTACAGATTTGGAGCCAAGTATTTTAATACCATGTATTAATGTTTTCAAAAGCAAGCAGATAAGGATAATATTCAATTTGCAGTTGAAAAACAGGGGCATGTTTTCTTCATTTCACTTGCTATGCAGTATTTGACTCCACATCTATTCCCACACGGAAGAGAGTATTCCAGGGGCAAATTCGTATTAGAATTTGTTCCTTTCTAAGTATGCACATTATCAATCTCAATCAGTAGTTAATGCATTAACCTTTTTGGTTATTATATTTATAAAAACATTTCCTGGCTTTCATTCACTGGAAACTAATGACAAAATGACAAAATGCCAAAGCCGTCTCTCTACTTTTACTGCTCTTAACCTCAATGCAAAGAGTCTCTGCCATATCATCTAAATACATACACCATTTCTCTGCAAGCCTCCATAATCCCTTACCAATAAGATCCCCATGTCTCTTATTTCATTTTGTATATCCTTTCAGTAAACTCTTGATGTTTTAAATCCCCAATCACTTTTCTCATTCAGCCATGTCTCACTTATTCCAATAATTTCATACTTATGCTAAAACATTTGTAACTCCCATTCAGCAGTCTTATTATATAAGATATGCAGCTTTTCTCTCTTAGCTCTCCTTTGATTTACATTCTTACTAGAGGTATCTTCCACTGAACATTGTTAACCAGTGGATAAATTACCTTGGGATTTAGGTAGTGCCATCTAAATCTCTCTCCACCCTCATTACTTCAGCTAATAAAATATGGATAGTATTCCAGTTCAGAATTCAGATGATTTTCTCCCGAGCTTGAGAAAGACAGCCCCTTTCCAAATATTATTCCACTTTTTTAGTGGTTGGGGGGTTTTTCCTTGTTTTATTTTGGAGAGGTTTTTGTGGTTGTTGTTTGTTTGGGGCTTTTTGTTCGTTTGGTTTTTTTAATAAAACCTTTGTTACCTTAAAATGTCTTCCTGACCCAACCCAGCGAGGGCAAAGGCAACCTTACACAACTGTGCGCTCCTTCGAGAAAAACCCAGATCATTGAAGCATCCAGATTTAGACACCCAGACATTAAAATCCCAGTCAAAAGTTTCCTGTCTGCTGTCAAGAACAGTCAGGAATGAAGGATCCCAGTAGCCAGCTTCCGTTAGCCCATCGCTGCCAGACCAACGGAGACGGTACGTGGAGACAGGGCTTTCCGCACCATCAGGTGCTGGCTGAGCACCGCGCTGAGCATTGCACAGAGCACAGCGGTGACGGTGCTGCTCCAGGGAACCTTCGGCTCAGCCCTCCCTAAAAAAAAAAATAAAATAAAATACACCCTGCCCAGGGCTGGGGAAACATCCGACAGCATCTCCTCGATGCTTCCATGCAGGAACATCGCGGTTAACTGGTTCAGAGGAAGGCCCCCGGGGAAAAGCTCAGGTTCTTTTTTGCTGAGCTGAAGTTGGAGAAAGTACCCAGGAACCTGAGAGCATTTTCCAGCTCTGCTCTTACTGTGCATCCGCCACTCCATGTATAAATCACACAAAGCCTCTAACAGAAATTTCCATCTGTACTCCCTAAAAGCATTGCTAAACACATCCTGCTTACACAACCATTTCACCCAACGATGCAATGTTTAACAGATTTAATAAACACCTTATTTAAAACTGGCTACCTTGCAATATTATAACAAATTCAATTAAAAATAAAAGCTTGCAAGCATGTCTTAGGACATGATTAGTAAACAAATAACCTTACCTAATATAGGGTTCCAACTGAAAAACATTGATGGGAGATATCTTGCATGTACGTTCCTTGTTTGATTGATTTCCACTGTAGCTATACTCTTTTCTCTAAAGCCTTGAAAGAGCTGTTCTCTGAAAAGGAACCATCAAATATCCATTCACTTAAAAAAAAAAAAAAAAAAAAAAGTCTAAGGCTTAAAACACTGTTATCCACTTACAAAAAAATAAACCCAGGCTAAGAGGAACGCTTTTGTATGCCTTCCTAGGTCACTCTCTCCTAAGCTTTTGGTGATGCTCAAGCCCCTTTTCCTCAGGTGAACAAGATCAGCAGGGATTTTCTTGATTGCAGATTAGTGCGAACCTGAGAGCCAGGCTGTTACTCACACTGGGCAGTGATTTATGTTATGAGTAACCCTATTACCCGCCAGTTAACAGAGCAGTTTTGGAGAACGCAGCTCCTGTTAGGTGCACAGGACTTCGCACTTTCCCAACAGTGTATTTAATGTCCATGGAGAAGACATAACAAGCTGTGTAATGGGCAAACCTAAGAAGCCATGCTTTTCCAAATGAGGTGCAGGAAACTATTTGTGAAATTTAAATTCTGATTTCAATTGCAAATATAGAGAAGCTCAAGCAGCTAATTTGGAAGTTACCATGTGATTTGAATACGGAAGCTATGGCAGCTAACCCTTCAGGAATGGTAGTTCACCTGTAATGAATTAGATTTTAAACTGAATTTTAAAATAATGGCATAGATACTGTGATCCAATGTGCCTGACCACTGTAGGGTTAAGGCTAAAAATAATGTTGGTTCAAAGAAATACAGTAATTATATTCATTTCTTTAATACTTGCAGTAATAATTATGTCATTATAATAAGTTATCAATTTTATCCTGCTGGATTAAAATTCCCACTGCGCATTTGAAGATGGCAGTGTCATAGGCACATAAAATTGGTTTAAGTGCAGGCAAGCAAAACACTTCTGGCAGTAGTAATGGAAAATAGTCTGGTCGCACCACTTCAATTAGCTACACGCGTGATCAAAAAGTTCTGATTTTCAAGAAAGGACTCTACGCTCTAATGGGGCTTTCTCTAAAATATGATATCTCAAATCATGTAGTAAAGCACAGAATGAAAACACTGTACAAGTATTTCTCTGGCCCCTCTGACCTTTCTCAAATCATTTGGACACCTAAAAATTCCCTGCCCTTACAGTGGCACAGCAAAGCAACGATGCCCTTCGTCTCCCCTGAACGTCTCCTGTGGATTTTGGCCTTTTGTACCGCAGCAGCAGCAGAGCTTTTGGAGAACGGTTTCTGACCTGCGTGATCTTTAACTGTAAATAGTGGATATGCTGCGGACCTTTCACGGACTCAGCATATATTACCCGGTTGCTGCAAGTACGGAGCATGCCGAAACTTGATGTGCAACTGGTCCCGAATCCTTTTTCACCTGTTGGGAATCCCACGGAGCTGGGACGGTGCAACAGCAAAACCGGCCAAAAAGAGTCAGAAATATCTCTATCATTCATTTCAACCCACTGTGAAAGCAGAATAGTTAAAAGTAACGCTGGGGAATTTCAAATGAGTGGTCAAAATGCTGGAAGTGTTTGAAGATGGAGGTGAGCAAACATTTACTCTTCTGCGAGCTAACACCAAAATCCTGCTGGGGGTTTTGAACTGCCTGTTTAGAGCCAGGGAAAATTTATTTCTGTAACACATAAGACACACAGGTTTTTTGTTAATTCACATTCTCAATTCTTCTCACCTAATTTTTGACACAATAATAAAATACAGAGATCCCAACAGAGACAGTTAGTTCCTGATTTAGAGTAGATTGAAATGGTTCAAATGTCTTGTTTGCTTGTGACTTTCATAGAAAATTGAAGTGTTCATGGAAAAAATAAACCTCAATGGATTTTGTGACTATTTTCATTTTTTTTCTTTCCTGATCGTGCAGCTAATCGAAATGTTCTGATAACTACCAGAGCACACAGAGATTTTTCCATATTGAGTGAGTTTGACTCGAGTGGCTGGAGACTTCATGACTTAGCTGCTAAGGGAGAAGCGTGAAGAAATAGAAGGAAATCTCATTAATGCTAATGGAGTTGCACCCAGTTGCAGGTACATTCAACGTGACCAATTTCAACACCATTATTTCTGTAAGGTAAACATGATTTTTTTCCCAATATGGGAAAATTCAAAAGACACTCATGGTTGGCAAAATTCATCTGATTACAAAAACTCCGAGCTGTGAAAACTGCTTAAACAGCTTTTGAACTTCTCTGTAAAACTACTTCATCAATGAGCGTATAAGTTTCAAAAGATAAGCATAATAAAGATCTTAGTGCTGTAGCTGATAAAGGAAGGCAATGGCTGTAAATATTCCATCATTGTCCATTATAGCACCAAATACAGCTTCAGGGTGCTACATTTTGATAGCATAATGCAGCTTTTCTTAGAGCTAATGCTGCTCTCAGAGGTAACTTTCTGCAATGTCTGCTAGAGCTGCTCATCCGTCTGAACCAAATTGCAAAGAGTCCTCACCAAACTGGCCCTCTTGATGCCACTGGTTATGCTCAGCAACAAGTCTAACTTCTTAACAGTAGCTGTGAAGTGCCCAAGTGACTTTGTCAAGAAAAGCAAAGCAAATTTCTGCAGTATTTACTTTTCAAAAATTGGGTTTGTGTTGTTTTTTGTTTGGTTTTTTTTTCCTCCTTAATCTGACTGGAATCAATGGCTTTTCACATACCTACTAGTTTGAAGGCCTCAATGTTTCTTTCGGCTGCTCGGGCTCATCAGAGCTCTGCTGTGGCATTCTTCACGTGGAAGCCCATAACATTGCCCCCTTCACACTGTAAGGTCTTATCACCATCTAATACTGATCAGATTTGGGCTCCGTATTTCATAAAACACTTCCAGAGAACTCCTCAAGACAACAACATACTTTTGAGGGATGGAGTTAGGATCATCCTTCAGGTAGTAGCACTCTTCATTACCAGCACCAGTAATGACATAGAGGCCCATTTTCCAAGACAGCACCGTGCCACGCAAACCCAATGTGCCCCTCTGAGACCAGCATGTGTCACGCACCGGGGATACGTATTTCAGAAAGGAAATAGGAAAGTTTATCGAGATGCCAATGGCCATCCCAAACTTCAGTGCTTCATCTTTCACCCTGCTGTCACAGCTCACATTGGCCACGTACCATCAGGTGTAGAGGCTTATACAAATTCTACACAAAAGCCTCAATCAGGGAGGCTAAGTGAATACAAATGCTGACTCAGCAAGCAGGCTTGTCAAAGACACCCAGCAACTAAAGACTGAAAATTAATTGCTCAAGTCCTGGTTTTGTGTACGTGATTTTAAATACTTGGGATTTTGCCCGCACATGCTGTGATTGGCCTTGGAAGGCTTCAGAACTCTATTTTATTGCAGCATATATGAAACAGATTAAATGGTCTTGAACATATCACTGTAAAACGAAGAGCTCCAGATATATCCTGAGGCTATTTTTGATGGGTTAGTTAAGAACCATGATGCTTAGATTTTGTTCTTTGATCAAACATCATTCATCTAGCTGTTAAAATAAGGAAACTTGGCATTTCTTGCCTTCTGGTCATTGAAACTGGCTGTCAGGATATGTGTGCCATTTGCTTTATTGTCATGTAGCTGCTGACATGGCAGAAAAACACTATTATGAAGGATTTAGCAAGGGAGCATTGGCAATTGCCTGTGAGATACATCTTGTCTGGTCCTAGGGTTATACAAGCCTTTTTATATCTATGTATGTAAATATATGTCCCAAGACCCTCTTATCCCATTAGATGGGTTCTGATAAGATGTGTTTGAAGACGGGCATAGAGATGATCCGGTTAATGAACTGACTGTTTCCAGGAGGTAGGTAGGTTAGGTTGGGGAGACCCAAACTCTTGAAAGAAAGTCTTTATCTGCCTTTTACCCACAAACTCAGTGTATGCGGGATGATTTTGCCCGGATAAGTGCTTCCTTTGCTTGAGCTTTCCTTTTGCCATCTGTAAAATGATACTGGCTTTCTTTGTAAAATGTTTGAGCTCTAGGGCAAACCAACAATGAAATACAAACCGAGTACCCCTCCTTTCGCATGGCATCGTTGATAGTTACAGGAAAGACGGTTTTTGTTCTCTGATCACGGATGATGAAATTGCTCCAGTTATTTTAAGCATGAATCTACCCTAAACGTAAAACTATTGTCTGTAATATCAGTTCATCACTTCTGAGACTGCCTTTCTCATACTACCGTTTAGCCTGTATTAGATTACGGAAAGAGTGATTGTTGCAGTGACGTGACTGATGAGCTGTATCAGCACTTACTGGGTAATATTTAACCTATTTCAGAACATCTGTCCAGTTAATGTGGTTTGCAAGAGAGCTTTCTGTCTTCTCAAGAATGCAATGACTCCCCAATTAATATAAGGGAACTAATTTTAGCATGGCTGAAATGAACAATTAGAAGACCCATAAAGGCGTTTCTGTATGTGGCATTAAATATAGCAGGAATTAATTTGCTGGAGTGGTTAAACTGTACGTGACAGGATTTTAGTGGGAAAAAAAAAATTAACGTAATGCAAATAAAAATCTAATCAGAAGAGTGGGAATAAAGCACAATTTATGGTTAGGGACTGTGTTTGCCGCACACATTTTCACAAACTGTGTACTTGCAAAAGGAGTCTCAATTAAATATACTATATAAAATTAGACCAGCAGAGGGATTAGTGTTAGTCACATAAAAACACATTTAAATGAATCAAAACTCATTAAAAAGCTGTATAATTACAGTTAACTAGCAGAAAAAAAAAAAAAGGAAAGAAAAAAAAAGGAGAGCCTGGACATAAAGAATAGGATGTTAAAAAAAAAAGAGATACAGTGTCTGCGACTGGACAGAAAGATAAAAATAGGTCATGGGAGCAGAAAAATGAGCCCATAGAGGACCAGGATGATGAAGTGTACCAGCAAGAAGGCACTACTGAACATCTCATTAGTGGGAAGAGTGCCTGAACAGGAGGGTTACATGTCCGGGATTTTTCTTAAGGTGTCACTATTTTATTCTGCGTGCATTTCGTGTATTATTTATCCCCCTTGGCACATAACAGCAAAGGGTAACATCCTGACCATTAGCAACGGAGAGCATCTAGCACGGGGCAGGAGGCTGTGCTCAATGACCTCCTGAGGTCCCTTCCAGCCTCAATTATTTTATGATCCTGTACATACCAGCAGCGTCTCCTTCCCCAGTTGATTTATCTGAACTGAGCTGGGGGGAACACCCGCTCAGAGCAGCTCAGCCACCCCATGCTGATGGGACACAGGCCACCTTTGGTCCAGGACACGGTCACACTTGCCCATGGAGGAAGGATGACTTCTTCAGCTTAACACCAAAAGCAGAAGACCCCTACTACTGTTACTGCTGTTTGTTTCCCAGCTCCTCCAACCTTTAAGATATCACCAACGACCAAGGCCCTATGTTTGTAAGCACTGTAAAAACATATCTAAAGAGAGATCCTCACCAAGTAAGCCACAGTCTAAATGACGTGTCCAGTTGCCCTCCACCATGCACCATGAAGAGACCGGGGCTACTGCAGATACTAGAAACGCATTGGCCTCAGGAGCCCAGGGTGCCGTGCCAGTTAGTATACCCGGTTTCTCAGCAGACCAGATTATAGACTTAACATAAATTGCAACACACGGTACATGGCAGCTCTGCATCAAATGCACCAAAATAAAAATAATAGTTGCCTTTTGCAAAGGTTCCTCTCGTGCCGCCGTTAGGACTTGCACATGAATGGCACTTATAACAGCTCTCAAGGTCACAGTAAGCCTCCTGCCTCTCTGGCAAAGATGAATTTGAGTTCTGTTCGTGCTTCAAACTCATTTTTCCCTTAGTTAACTTCACGCTTTTACTTAACTCTATCTTTCTGGTCTAGCAGACAATTCCAAAGTTAATAAAACTTCTCATGTAGATCTCATTTTCTTCTATTTATCTACATTACTGAATTTCGCTGCCTCTTCTTCTTCCCTTTTTCCTGAGACCTAGCACCACGTCTCAATATTAATAGTATACAACCTGTTTGAAATTCATGCCTTCAGGCAAAACAGTTCTCAATATTGTGAAAAACATCCTGGAGAGCATCACCAAGACAAACTGTCACATTTCCTCTGACCTGCAGCACAGAATCAAACATCTTCAGCAATCTTTACTTTGGTGTTTCAAGACACTTGATTTTCCTGGAGACTCCAACCGACAATGGCAATTCCTGGGTTAAACAGACCTTCTCATAGTTCTGCCTCAACGCTAGGCTCGCTCTCTGCTCTCATCCTGCACCCCAGCTCTCGTGTTTCTCCATCAGTATTCTCCACAGCGCTGCACATGTACTGCCTGGGATCTAACGAGAAGCGCTGCGCGGGACTACTTATCTTCCAGTTTGATTGTAGAGATGGCAAGACTTTTGCCATTCATTTGGAGGGATCTCAGGTCTGAACCGCGAGCGGTTCTCTACCCGCAGTGATTTTTCCCTCCTCGCTGCCAGCCTGCCCGTTATTATTAAGTAACCCCAGCGCAATCTGTGCAGTCTCCCCTGGAGGATGGACTCCGAGCCGCGTGGCACTTCAGCAGAGGACATCAATTGAGGTAGATACACCAGTACTGAATTTATGAAACTGGGAGTCTATTTCTCATTACAGCTCACAGTAACTCATCCTCCTCTTGCTTTTGCTTGGAAATTGCTTCAGCTGCTGCCTTTATTTCCGTTCTTTTATATATATAAAATCTGTACAAGTTAAAAAAGAATAATAAAATGAGCTGTGCTTTTAAAAAAAATATATTTGCAAGACACTCTAGAATCTTTGCATGTAGACCACAAGACACAGCTTCTCCCCACTATTTTCCCAAAGAATCTCAAACTTATTTTATTTATTTCTCTTTGCAAAGCTGGGAGGTTGTTTTGGACAGGCTGGTGGCTGTGATGGGTCTATTAAAAAAAGGATAGTTTCACATTTGAGAAAGAAGGACCTCTCTGACTTAGCAGAGCTTGTAATCCCACTTCACCGTTAGCACAGCTGATCTGAGAGTGGCTTGTTGAGAGGGAAACTGGGGTAATGGGAGCATCGGGCAATGCACGTCATTCCTGCCTAGGCTAGCAGTGGCCTATTATTATGGTGAACATAAAGGAAGCCACTTGCTTCGCAGAACAGCTTGTCAGACTGATTTTTAACACTTTTGGACAACCTGGAGGCAGAAATCAATATAACTGAGATAATAAAAATATCATCAAACGTAACAGTTGCTTTAATTTCCTTTTACGAAAGGGAAACTTAAGGAGAAATGCGTTCAGGCAAGTATCGCTCACTCATCTTTACCCCCTGTGTATTCCTTGTCACTGCCAGGCAGAAAATCTGTAACTTTCCAGGTTTACTGCTTTTCTGTACCAAAAGGAACACACCCATCAGTTATTAAAGACTGGCAACTGATTTCCATAGCATGGAGCAATATTTGTTTCTCTCCTTACTGTGTACTTTTGTGAAGCAAGAGCAGTTGTACAAGCCCACGTACCCATCTCCTTTTTGCTTGCAGCAAACACACGTGCAAAAGGGCATCTGAACACTCGTTATTTTATGTACGTGCAGGTCCTACAGAAACGACATTATACTTGCATGGGAACTGTTATCTAGAGACCTAGTTATCAAAGCGCACAGATATTAACCTTATTTTGCATGCACAATTGAACTCATAAATGATTTCCCAAGCATCACTTTGCACAGAGTTCTTGCCCTCTACTTTAAAAGCTGTTTTGTTCTACATGACAAGGGAAGTACCTGGTTACCTCAAAAGTCCTTCCTTTCCAACAGCCGACGTACAATTCACCAGTTGAATTTGGAACAAGGCTTTTAATAGCTCTCCATTTTCAGCCTTGCTTTCACTTTGGATGGGAAAAAGCATGCTGTCTATAAAAGAAATCGTTCTAGTCGCACCAGCACGAGCCTTTGTAGAAATAGTGCTAAGAGGGAAGGAAATTGGAAAAGTAAGGCTTGAGAGTATAATCCTATTTAAAAATGATTTTAGAATCAATATGGGTCACAAAAAAAAAAAAAAAGAAAAAAGAAAAGAAAAAGAGAAAGAAAAAACTTCTGCACAGGCTCCTTCTACTTTATGTGAAAAAAATCTTACTAGTTTTCATCTCAATTCTGTCTGTGTCTTTAAAACACTCCTTCTTTAAAGAGATAATAATTTGTTCATACCCTGAAGACAGCTTCTTGGCTCCTTCCTCACTATTCTTTCCAACTGCCTGTCCTCTATTTCTTCTCTAGGCAATGGAGAGTGACCTCTTGACCCTAAGGAGTGTCACCTTTACAAAAGGACTACAGCTTCAGCAGAGACTTTTCCAACATCGCTGGTGTTATTTAAAACCTCAGCACTGGTCAGTAAACGTGTCTTACCTGCCCTCACTCTGTGATGTCTGCATGTGGTCAAGGTCCAACAAACTCAGGTTGCCACCAGGTAACAAACTGTCGTCCTTCACGTCCCATGAGGCTGGAGAAGCTGTCGTGCAGTTTTCAAACTGTAACTGAGATGCAACACAAATGGTGAGGAGAATAAGGACTCAAGGTAAGTGGTAATATATAGAGATGAACCAAGGTGGACCCAAGACAGAGAAGGAAGAAATGCCTACCATGAACATCACTGAAATACCCCTCCCCATCACTCTTCACGAAGACTGAAGCTGTTGACGTTTGGATCCAGAAGGATGTTGGAGGAGTATGACGCCAAAGAAAAGAAAGTTTTCTTATATAACAACCTTAAGTGTATTATTAACAGGGCTTTCCTGTACTAATTTTAAGTGTTTAGCATTATTGTAACTGGACTAATAGTCACTATTGTATCTTAAAACACAGGATGGACATAATATATTGCTAAAGTCAACACTGTTTCTCTCCAACCACCTCTGCAAACAACAACAGAAGACACAAAGAGGTGAAAAATATTGTCCGAGTTTAATTATTTACCTCTGGGCAGTAAATATCTACTGTGTTGAATAACCTCCACAGTAGACCAAGCAAGGGGAAATGTTAACATAAGACAATGACAATAAGAAAATTATATTGGACACAAACCAAATAAATTGTTTGGCCTATCCTACAGACTAGGAGCTTTCAAACGATGATGGCTGGTTAGCCATGGGATATCGACATATCCTTGACAGGTGCTGCCTTTTATTAGATGTGATAAAATTAGAGGTTACAGGTGAAAAGCGATACAATGAGCTATTCACTGATCGTACAGAAAGTTGACAGAAAGATTTTTCATGTATCAATTGTAGAACGGGATACTTAACATTTTGAGTGCCATTTGATGACATTCATGAGATGATAATGACTTTGTGCCAGTAATGACCTAGACTGGATTTGGAGTGGTGACCTAGAGGTAAAAAACTTTATAAGGCATTACTGTCACCTAAGACATTGCCATTAAGCTTCACTGCCACTTAAGGTCCTTACTTTAGACATTTATCCACATTATTAGGAGTCCTGCACTCTGCACAGTGTTTGCAAAAGAGGCCAGAATTAGTCTCACTATATTAAAACTGCCTTTGATTTAAACAGGAGCAGATCTAAGCCAATGATGAGCATATCTATTATTACCTTCTCCTCACCCTCCTCTATGCTGTCCATTTTCTGTAACCTTGCTCCATGCCCTGCAGAGCAGAGCTGATGAAATAACCCCTCGAGGCGACATATTTTATGATCTGCTCTACTTGCACCTTTTGTTGCTGACAGGATGGGAAATAAAATAAAGAATGTGGTTTAATTAAATCTCTGTATTATTATATTAATAAAGAGGGAAAATCTCTGGCAAGAGCAAATCAAGAACAATCTCCAGTGATCTGCTGGCTGGAATGGAAGCGGTATACGATGAGATGAGCCCTCTTGCTCCAGAAGAACCTCTTTTTACCCAGTTTTCTCCTTGGGACTCAGCAGCATTTCTTTGTACCACAAAATTAAAGCTGGCAGTTTGGAAGTAAATGAATGTATATGTTGTGACACCCTAAGCTACCCGAAGAACGTGAAAGCCGCCATCACTTGGGTTTACTCCTCTTTGGGATATCCTTAATCCTAGTTCTAGTTCCAGTTTACTTGGGGACTGCCTGGACACTTACAGGTCGGCTTTACCGGCCTAATTGGTTTAAGTGAAGGTGGAGCTGCTTTCCTGATGGTAGCACTTGTAAACATACGTTAGAGCGAAAAGACTGTAAAGCCACACGTTCACAGAGCTTTTCCTGCACTTTTGACATGGGACAGAACTGTCAAGCACAGACCTAACCCCTTCAACCCAATACACAAAGCCAATACCAAAATACTCATGACTAACAAATTGAATAGCTGATGATATTTATATTTCTATATTATATAGATACACAAAAAATACTCTTCTTTCCCCCCGCTGACAGCAAACAAAAGCCATAGGCACATCCCAGGAGGATGTACGAGCTGATGTGCCATGATCTGCAGTTGCTGGGAAGCAAGAGGGACCAGCCTTGCGGAGAAAGAAATTTTTAAATGATACTTTGGCTGTTGTTTTGCTTTTTCCATATACCATTTCCACGTTTTGATTTCCATATAAAAGAACCAAGCAGCACCAAGACAGATGTAGAACCAAAGCAAGGTCTTTAGCAGAGAGCTGCCCCTTTGTCTCACCGTGGTGGCTGCAGGACTTCTGAGGGGTCCTTGGGTATGGCCCATAAAAGCCATCAAGGATTTTTTGAAGCAAACCCATAAACCTTTTTGTCTATCCTTTAACACATCAATTTCCAGGTTCCTTCTGTTTAAAACCACTAATGCAATTGGAAGTAATATCTAAAGCACATTTTGGGTAACCTAGCTCCTTTTCCTGGCTTTTGAAAATGCCTGCAGAATTATTGTCAGAGAGTGTATTTGGTTTTGTGTAAGTACGTAGATGAGACTGCTGACTTTATTTACGTGCGATACGTTAGTTGGCCATCTGGCCTCTCCCAGCGTAACATAAGAACAGGTTCTTAAATCATTAGAAATATTAAAACTATAAAAGCAATAACATTTATTATTATCAAGGACAAGACTGAGTCATTCTTACTGTCCTTCATGATTTTTTGTAATGTATTAAAAATTAAAACCAGTTTTTAGTAAAGATATTATTGGATGTACATTTTTAAATAAATGTAAGAATTTTGATACATGAAAGAAAGGGTAATAATCACCTTATATAACAAAAACTAATTAAAAATAAATCACTGAAAAGTGCTGCCATATCACCTTTTTGACCAGTTCTATTTTTTAGGATTAAAAATATCACATAATTATCACATAATACTTTACGTAACCTTCTGTGTTAAATATTAGCTGAAGTGGTAGCTGCGAGCGAATGTCTGTTGGTAATAATACCCCTGTAAAATCACTGAATTGCACAGACTATAGCTACCGCCACACACCCTCCTTCAGGGCAGGTGTGAATTGAGCCATGCTATTGTGATAAACATGTTGACAGTAAAATCACTTGTGAAAGAACAAAACTTCATATTTTTTGAAGTGAACCAAAATAGAGAGATTTTTCTTATCTCCCGAATGGTAACTTCTTACACAACTGCTACAGCAGCAGCATTATTTCTCATTTAGTAGACTGGGAAGGTCTCATCTTCATTTACAGTAAATATTTAAGAGTTCTTGTTAAACAAAAGTTACACCCTATATTTTTTTGATAAATTGTGATTTTTCTGAAATCAGGGAGATTTCACTTGCTGAAGAAAATGAATACATAGACCCATTCGAAGATATTCAAAAGGTGCATGTTTATACCTTTTCTTGATAAAAAGGGAAGTGGCTTTTCCCATAAGTGTTTTATCAGAAGATGCTCAGTTATAAGCACAAAATTCTTCCAACCATAGCTTGATAAGTAAAGCATTATTTCAGTGAGGATGATAGAGTTATATTCATCTAAGAATTCCACAGAGGGAGGAGAAAATCAGGACTTTCGGTACTCTTCAGTGATTGCATCGCGGCATTCTGTGCTCAGTCATCTGGAGAAGTTAAGTTCATCAGGCCATGACTCTCCATCATTCACTTATTCTCCCTTTGAGCCATGGATGTAACACGTTTTCCTTTCCTTCCTTAACACAGCTGAATTTCATATCGTTTTTCTTTTGAATGCCATAGCAAGCGAGAGGTCTAATTTCAGTATCAATTTAGAATCCATTCGGATACGTGTCTACAAGAGTGTCATTTTCCTGGAAATACAGCCAAAACAGAAAGAGTTCTGGACACCGGGATGCGTCAGTCTCGCTCTAGGATTGTGTTTCCAAGGCTGAATGAACCAGGCTCTCGGTGACATTTCTCACTGCAAACACCCCTATCTCTCGTCACAAGCTTTAAGAACCTCGCTGACTAGAAACTCAGAATTTTTGCTCACATCTGAAAATCTAATCAAGAATTGTTTCTAAAAAAGCTGTCTCCTCAACATGACAAACACGTCCAACAACCCCTGCAGAACACCCCACCTCAAATTTAATATTTCTCAAGGGAGACAAGCTTGTTGTGAAATAGTGACTTCCAAATGTTTAATTTTCGATACATGGTCCAAAAGAATTTTTCTGAAACTTGTTTTGGTTTAGATTTTATTTTTTAATACTTAAAATTCTAGCTGAAGTCTACTAGAGGTGGTCTATAGTTTTAGAAGTAAAAACGTTTTAGAGGAGTCATTGGAAGTTACTGATTTTCTTCTAAAAATGTTTCCAAGAAAGTCCCATATTTTTTACAAAAAGTACAGGGGGGGAAATTTTGAAAAGTCCTATTTGATTAAAAGTTGATAGACAAACTTCACCAATACTCCATCCTTCCACTTAGACTAGCTCTTTTAACTAAGAACTGCAAGTGAAATGAAACCAATGGATGAATAAACTAATCCCAGAAATACCGACATTAACTTTGGGGAAAGCTGACTTCTGATTAAATTTGACTCCTCATCACCAACCCCTCCAGCTCTGTAAGGTCTTTTAGTGGCAATAGCTTCTTTTTGGTTAAAACCCAGGCAATGGTGAGACAGCACACTGCCAAGTACACAGTCACAATAGTAATTATTTAATTAGTTATTTTGTTACTAAGTGAATTCAGAGTTTTAACTCTTTGACATTACTCCAGAATGTTCAGGGACCTCCAGACGTAAGAGAAGAATTAACTACTAAACATACGATAATGAACTATCCTTTGTATTAGGTTCATTTTTTCTGAAGACGTCAGCACATAGCTACTCTCATTTTTCTCTCACTTGAAATCTGTATTTGTGGAAACATATTTCTGCATTCAACAGTGCTAAACAGCTATTAAACTAATATTAGTTTTATTAAATTAATGTTCATTTAACCTGAGTTGCTAGCAAAGAAGAAATGGCTATGAGGAGCTCTTCTCAAGCGAGCTGAACAGCTAGTGACAAAACTGCAGGAATGATACACCCACAGCAAGAACCATTAAATTCTTGTTTGGCAATTAAAGGGAGAATGCGGATTAATGAAACTATTCCACCACATGACAATGAATAAGCATAAATTAAAATACTACCTCACATTTCAACATGTCTCGTCTTTCAACGCGTCCTCAATGAAAATGGAACGTTCTGCGAGCCTCACCCGTTATTCGCCCATCAGTCCCAAAGACAGAGGTACCTGTAGGGGAAGTATTTTGTTTGAGTCATATTGCAGAAAGATAAGAAGCAAAACAGCCCACTTTAATTTCTTATGCACTGGAAGAAACGTGTGCAGCTGAAGAGGCTTACTCTCTAATCCACTTGGCACTCGATGATACACACCACGGCTGACACTGATACCCTCCTAGATCCTGGGTGAGATCAGCCAGCTCAATAAAAATTCCCAGCTGGCCTCAGGTTGGCTGCCCACAGTCCTGAAGCTGTCAACCTTCCTCCAGCAAGAAATTGAATTGCCGCTCGTAGCAGCCAGAGCTCTTCCAATCTCCTTTCTGTCCCACCTGTCATCACTAGCCGTCCTGTCATTACTGTCCTTACCCGCCTTCAAATGATGATGGACAGCTTCAACCGCAGGGAAAGCAACGGAGGGGTTCTGTAGGACAGAGGCTGTACCAAAAGTTGGTGACATTCTCTGCAGGGACTACGCAAAGCTAAGCACGGGTCGGGGACTATATACTTACTTTTGCCATTTATCACTGCGTTATTATTAGTTTGCAACGATTAACCTCTTGCCCGCCTCCGGACTACTAATTTTAGAGAAGGATTAGAAGAGATCATTGCTTGTAATTGGTCTTTGCTGCTGGAAAGGCTATAGCCCCAGATCTTGGTCATTTTTCTAGAAACAAAGTTCAGCCCTCCCCTAGCCCAGACATAGCCTTGTTGCCCTTGTCAGTGGTAGGCTGCATTACACCAAATGAGCTTCTCTCCCAGACGTCAAACTTCCAGACATCACCTGGAAAAATGATCTCTCGTGTACTGCTGTAGGATGGACTGACCCTGCTGAGATGTGAACTTTGAAACCATGCAACGCTGCAGAAGGCAAATGGAGCATGAAACCCTGCGTGAGAGGTGCTGGTAGGAAATTTCCTGCAGGATAACAGTGATCCCTGTCAGTCTTTTAACCTTTTTAATGCTGAGACTGTAATCCCTTTGCAAGCGTCTCTCCTGTGTAGACGACCAACCTTTGTCTGCCAGACGCCGCAGAGACACGGAGAAGACAAGTCGTGCTTCGGATGGGAACAGCAGCAGGCACGGGGTGGGAAAGTAGCAGCTTTCCTTCACATACACCCACTGAACAGCGGGATCCTTTAGCTTCCCCCAGTCTGCTAAAACAGAGGACTAACCTCTTTATTTTCAGTCTTTCCTCCCTACCGCAGACTTCCTATTGAAGGAAAAATTGCACTGCGCACTATAGAGAACAATTTCATCAACTCATTTGCTTTTATTGCTTTCCAAGGTGCCCTAGCTAGCTGTTTTCTCTCCAAGGCGGGCGCGGGGAAAGCTGACTGTTCTCATTACCACCTTTCACACCGCTGAAGTTAAGTGTCTGCCTGCAATATTCCGTTTAAATGATAATAGTTTTGAATATTCCCCATGTTCAATGGGAAACTAATTTAATCTAGAAACCACCTTTACCCACCATCACGCGATTGCTGATCGCTCCCAAGCCCAGCGGATGTCCGCCGCTGGATGCTGTGTAGGTGAGGGGGCCCTGCTGCACACTCGTGGTGGGAAATTCCAACTTTGGAATAAAAGTTTGCTACAGCGTAGGGGCAGAGAGCACTCATCAGACAAGCCAGGTTAAAAGTTCACCAGAGATGGAGGCAGTCAACCCGTACCATTTTAATATCACGGTTTTCTAAAGGTTGCCTTTTTAAATCACTTTTCATGGTAAGGGAAATATGAACTGAGTTGGGGGCAAATTTGTGTTGTCCTCTGCCTTACACAACCAAGACAAAGCCGGTTTTGTTTCCAAATCCAAGCAGATAAACCATTCATGGAAAACAGATTGATGGATGTAGCTTTCTTCTGAGAATCATTCACAAACTTCCAGAAACCGAGCCTCAGTTAACTAAATGCATTGCTTTTTTTGAAAACGCTGAGTTGTTTATGGAGATGACCTCCAGCTTGTGCCTCATGGCATCTCAGCAATTTAGTTTTATTGTTCATTATTGTTAGCATTTGACTGTCCATCTAAATCCCAGAGCAGTCTCCCCACTCCCCCACGGTGCAGCTGAACATTCAAGAGAGGAAGCCAGAGGTGGAATAACCTGCAACAAGCCACAGAACTCTACCGAAAATTTTTGGAGAAAAATCTCATTTGAGAAAATGTTCTAGGAGGTTTAGAAGAAATGGGCTGGACCTGTTATTAAGTCACTGTAACTGAAAAAAATCTTCCAATATTTACAAAAAGTAAGAGGTGAATCCTCAGCTGTTTTAAATAGGAACAGCTATGTGCCTTCAGTGTCGTGCTCTGCCAGCTGGGTGTCTTTCCTAGAGGAACGGCCGGTCCCAGTATTAACAAAATGGCGCTGGTGGCCTTTCAACTGGAGCCCAACAAACTGTTCCATGTTAACGTGATCGCTCAGCTGTCGTGTTGGGAGGAGGAAGCAGTTGCCCTGCTTCTTCTCTTGTCATTCTGCTTTGTTTGCTCTTCCAAAGAAAATTCATGTCCTTCAGTTTTCAGGTGCACTGAAGTGTTTCTTCCAAACAACAGTTTATCAGACTGGAGGATTCTTCAGGATAAAATGTGATATAATTTAAAACTAGAAGATGTCACTATTGTTAAAGATGTTCTATTTTATAAAAAATTTAAAAAAAAAAACAAAACACCCCAAAAAACCCCTACCCAAACAAGTGCAAAGCCCTACCTAGTCATAGCAATGGTAGAGAAGAGAGGAGGAGAAGAGTGAACATATTGCTGCCATAGACATCCAACAAAATCAACCAACATTTGGGTGGCTAGATGGTAATTATTTCCCTGAGCAATCCAACATATGTTCTTACACAGACAGAGGCAGGGAATGATTCAGGTGCCGTTTATGGGTGCAGAGCACTCTTCTGGTCTCCCTCCACCCCGACCATCTCCTCCATGACCTGCAGATCGGCAGCGGAACAGCCACCAAAGCGGCTGTTGCAGCAGAGACCCTGGTGCCCCCAGTTAATACTTCTCGCTGCAGCCACCTGAGGCTGGCAGTGCTCTTGCTTCTCCCCTTTCCACCTACAGCTCTCCGGCTAAATTAGTTTTTGCATGTGGAAAAAACAGAACAGAAAGCTTAGTAGCGATGAAGCAAAGACAAAATGCTGCATTTTGTAATCTAGAGATCTGAACTATATTCTGAAACCTGAGAATATGACCTACTTTTCTGCAGACCTTTAGGAGCAACGTGTTGCTATGGTGGTTTAGTTTTATGTATCATTGGCTATTCCAAACCACAGGTCTATGAGGCATTTGAAGAGCAACATCCAGCATGATCACTGTAATTGCAGCTTCCAGTTACTGGGGAAGAATCACAGTTCTACACTTAGAAAAATTATCTCATCTCCCTTCATTACAGATTGATCTTCGCCCTCTATTATGGATGCAGCTGACAAGGCAATCACATTAAGATGGCTCTGATGAAGCTGACACAATGGAGCTTTCAGATATAAATTTATAAGTGTCCTGACTTGTCAGTTTTCCCATTACAAATCTTCTTTGGCAGGGGATGAGGGGAAACAGCTAGTTATAATTTAGCCATGAAATTGCATAATTATTGGTTAATATCTGCTGAATTTAGAAATTAGGTTTGGTCATAAAATTGCACGCGAGAGAGAGACTGAAACCAGAAGATATTTAACATCTAAGAGGCATCGGTTTTGCTTGTTAATAAAACAGGTAATTATTGGATTATAAAATTGAACACTTCTTTGCTGTAAGGGTAAGAAATGCAGAAAGAACATCTGAGATACGTCAGCAAGGTTTCACTTCTTGCATACCTACATAAATTACTGACGTTTGGTTTATGGTTAATCAAACCAAGAAAATATGGGCAAAGCGTTTCCCATCTTTTTTATTGTCGCTTGTGCAAAGGTCAAGCAAGTCCTGCTGAAATCAATGAAGAGATTTACTCTGCTGCAAAGAGCAGCTGCCTTTATTTCACGCTCTCCACTGGGCACGTACAGCTACGCACAAGAAGCCACCCTTGCAATCTGGGTGCCTCAATCAACCCCTTCCCTTGGGAATTCAGGACCTTCATCTCAACTATACTTTTTCAAGACCTCCATACTAAATTCAGACTACTAGGAAAACAGAAAAGGCAAACGATGCGGTAAAATCAGACCCTTCAAACTAACAGGCAGCTCTGTGTGACTATGTTAGATGTAAATAAGTTCTTCTAAGCAGAGGATATAGAAACATTTTGTGTTACAGATTCTGAGTAATTTGAAGCCAGGATTAAAGTGATATTACAGGCCACAGATCATTAATGCGAATGCCCGAGTTAGCAATTCTGGACACAGCCCTGGGCGCAGGCATTAGTATTCACAGCAAGGACTTCACAAACAGAGCAGCACACTAAAAAAAAGAAAGAAAAAAAAAAATCACACTGCAGCTGCTCAATATAGGTCATCTTTCAATTTTCATTTGAATCATCGTCTTTCCAAGTCAAATTGACTAATACTAGGGTACCTTATCCAAGAGCCGTGTGGTCCAATCAAAGATCAATTTAAAATGTGTTCAAAGAGATTGATTCTCCTAATTCATGGACATAAGAAGCTTTAAGCTCTGCTAGCATCGCCAAGACATGACCAAAGCATCATTCCAGTCACAAAGACACACAGACAATACTCAACAGATGCAGATTAACTGAAATGAGTTTTTATTAACTCACCTGGAAACGTAAGCCAGAAATAAATCAGAGCTCATCCTTCCTTGAGTATTTCACTGTGTCAGCCAACTTTCCTGACCCACTGGGGCCTCCCCAACTTCCTTGGGGTAAGGTCCCCCAGACCTGTAGATGCCTCCTCACAAACGCAGCTGCAGTTCTGGTTTATCGCCCCAGTTTGTGGGTGCTCACACCCGTCACCAAGCCGTCAGAGAAGACCTTGGTCATTTGTGCCCTCCTTAGCCCCACGGCCTCAGCTTGGAGCCACCAAGTCACCGCTTCCCACCCAGGACCAAAACAGACCCTCGGTGGTTAGGAGCACAAACTCAGGGACGTAAGGTACCACCGTATTTTCCAACCAGTTGCATAAAAATTTAATCACCTCCTGGTTACTAAACCAGCTAACTTTTCTTGACCTTGACAGCCTGACAGCATCCCATAATGTTCTTTGCTGCAATACATGGGACTGAATTATAATTAATTCCTCAGGAAAGATTATGGATCTACAGCCTGCAAAGTCAAGGAGCACTTAGGTTTGGGGCAGTCATGTTTCTCTCTCATTTATGGTCTCCAAAAAGAATAGAAACCTGTCTTTTAAAATGTATGCGTAGAGATGATTTATCACACTTCAGATATGCTCTCAGCAAATAGCGTCCGAGACCTGAAAGGAGAGGGATGCAACAGCAGAATAAGCAAACACGCCACTGACAATGCCACTTGCTTAGGTATGGTTAGAGCACGTTGAAGTGCTAAAAAACATCTCTGTCCCATAAGCCTCATGTGAAGACAGATGTTTTAAGAAGTAAATATGTTGAAAGACATGTGGATGCTTTTCCTCCACCTTCATAACATGCAGATGTCTGCAGCTACAGTCTCTCTGTAAGAGTTGCCATCCTTCTTTTTCCTTCTGTTATCTCTTGTTTAGCTTCTCCACAGAAAACAACCAAGGATAAAAGTTCGAACAGTAGAAATATGAATTTCCAGTTTGCTTTGATTGGAAATTGCAGCATAGCAAAACCAGCACACAGATTGCATTTGAGTTCCTGAGCCATCCAATATCCTTAGGTACCTCTCAGGTAACAATTCTTAGTCCCACTTGCTGGATTTTATGCTGAAATATAACCTTTTTCAAAAATGGAACTGTTCTTGAGTTTCTTTAGGGTGGGTTTTTTTCAGAGTTTGTATTTTTCAAGTATTTCATGCAGAGAAGAACTCAGCATAATCATTCTGCTAAATTTATACATTTGGATTTGGGAAGCTGGACAGACCTTTTCCTTTTTATTGTTGGCTTTGCCACACCATTAGTTTTAATTGGTGATGGTAGTAGCGCAGCATGCAACACAGCACTCGCTGCTCCCGCTTTGCTCCCTCTGATGTCAATACCAGAGTTCGTCTGCATCAAGTTGGTCTTTCTATTTACAGCTCACCTCTTTCAAAACAATGAAAACTCTTTAAAAAGTACTTTTAAAACCTCAAAATGTCATTTCAGATTTTTTTCCAGCTCCCTAATGCAAAAACTGCTTCCAGAGAAAAATCTATTAAAAAATGGAAAACAAAACATTAAGCTCCTAGATACTCTAAGAGAATACTGTGAGATTCCTCTGCCAGTCCTCCCACATGGCACTGGTCATCTATTTTTAGATTTTTCATAATTTAACACCAGCAAGTTTGTACATTCTCCAGTCTGCAGTAATGCAAACACAGCTGCCTGGGGATTCCCAAGCCAATTAATTCTGTTATGCACAAAAGGTAAGATGTCATCGCCTATATAAGTAATTCCCCATTTACAGGAAGGGAAAAAACTGCAAGATGAAACATAAATATATTGTTTATTGTCTTTCTTGAAGAAGAATTTCGCGTTCTGTGCAGTAGAAGGTTATATTATACTTCCAAACTGTTTGAAAGGATCTACTGCCTCTACGAGAAACTACTCTGCATATGCAACCCCAGCTACCATGGATGTCTAAACACTGCTATAATAACCGAAGGAATAACACCTCTTCAGCTTGTAAGCATGAAGCATTTCAGGAGGGTATTTAGTTAGGGATGTATAGGAAAAACTCCCAAACTGGGTGAGGGCGCAGTTATATGTAGTGATATGCACCAAAGAGCTGTAAAAGTTGATGTACAGTTACAAAACTGCCCGAGAGGGGCCCCGTGGGTGCAGAGCAAATCCTTGCAGAAACACCAGGCTGGATCTGAAGGATGCTGAGCGCCTTCTGCAAACAGCATTCCGCATCGGGGCTCAGGCGTGCGGAGACCCTGCGTGCTGCCACTGGAAAGCCAGCTGCTGACCTTGGGCTGCAGTGGCACGGGCTGAGAAATACCACCTCTGAATTACAACATTTCTTAAGGTTTTTAAGTCCTTGCTCTTGATTTAGTTGGTCTATTGCGAAGGAAACAAACTCATGTTTTCAAGCGTTTTCATTCCTTCCTCCCGGGATCAGAATGGTAATCATCTATT
The DNA here is from genome assembly GCF_947461875.1 of Haliaeetus albicilla. Classification (NCBI taxonomy): domain Eukaryota; kingdom Metazoa; phylum Chordata; class Aves; order Accipitriformes; family Accipitridae; genus Haliaeetus; species Haliaeetus albicilla. The sequence goes on from NC_091491.1 coordinate 40,673,603, forward strand.
TTTTTGACACATATTTTTTAATGAGTTAGGTACATCGCTTTGGCTGAAAAGCTTATTTAAAAATCCAAAACAGTTAATGTTTGATAATGAAATCAATAATATGTCTTTCTGGTAATGTATTTATCTGAGATTTTTCTTTTTACTTTGTTTATTTTTCCGCTTCAATACCTTTTGCAAATTACTTATTATTATAATTAAGATAAAGCGGTGATTGCAAAAATGCCACAGAACAAAGCGTTTCCATGAATTTGGGCAGCACAAATCAGATTACATAAAGCACAATGTTTCAGCAGAGCAGTTAAGTAGTCTAGCTGATAGTGCCACAGGAGGCGGTGTTATTTCAAAACTGCAAAAGCTTTAAAGCAGCCTGAGCATTTGAAACAGAAGTTAAAGACTGAAGCAAAACTTTGTTATACCTGCAAAGTGGCAGAGGAATTCTATTATCTAGAAAAGTGGCTTTGTTGCAGCTGTGAAATGAAGAAAGAAGCTGAGGAATTTATCACAGGAAGACAAATTTTTTTCGCTTGTTGGCAACATATCATACACCATTTCTCCAAACATGGTTTTCATCTAAATAATTCAGCCAGGATTGCCGCCGTCACAACAAACACAAGACTGAGATACAGTCTGAAGGAGGCTATGACAAGGTGAAAGCCTAGAGCAGTTGTTAAAATAAGCTCCTTTTTTGCAACAGAAAAAGCCCCCGTTGAGCCCTGCGCACGTGTAGGGTCTCAGTCCCGCGTGAGGGTTGTCTGCAGGGTGACGACAGGGGTTGGCCCAAGGAGTTCTGTATCCTGCACTCGTGCCACATGCAAATATGTGGATATACAGATGTAAACAACCAGCAAAATCACCAAACTCTTAAATCAGCCTTGCGGGAAGCAAGTGTTTGCAGGGCAACACGTTTTAATTTAGCGACTCTTCATCTTTCGTGTTTGACTACATCTTATTACATTCAGAGATGTGAATATTTTGTGTGCAATTTGTATTTAACTTTACATAGAAAATTCAGACTTCTTTGCATCTAAAAATATATAGTGTGATTGAATAAAATAGTCTAATTGCCTAAATCCTTCTCTGAGATTGCACATCTCTTGTTTCAGTTAAATGGGGGAAGATAAATACAGTGACTGAAGAAGGTGTGCCGGTACATACAGAAACATATCAGATTTTCTCAATGTGGAGGGCACACTTCTGTGTTTAGAATGAGTGTGAAGATATAACAGTCCCTACAAAACACCTTCCTCAGCAATTTCTCCTGCTTATTTTACCCCCGGACCTACCTCTTGGCCAGGAGTCCAACCTCCTACCTCCAGTCTCCCGAGCTGGAGGTGGCTTTCCAAGAAAGCATCTCTTTTGCAAGCAAGCCTTACCTTCATTTTGTGGCATTCCTTCACCAATAACGGTGATGTCCCTCTTGTGAATATTTCAATACAGTGAGGATTTTCCTCTTGGATTTATGGTAAAACCAGGCATAGGAGGGGTCCAACTGGGAGCAGGCTCTTGAGCAAACAGAAAGAGCTCTCTGTAAGCTGAAAAGAGGACAAAAAAATAGACAAGCGTTGTGCAGTGATGGAAACAGATTTGTGCAGCGACTACGCTGTTTTCAGTAGGTTTTGCTTTATGAAGCCTTTATTTATACAATATATATCAAAATGTTTAAAACAAATCTACAGCAAACTGAAGCAAAATTGGCTTTCTAATGGCTGATATTCTACACCCTGAGAAAGTAAAATATTACCCAGCAAAACAAACAAGACAACCATTTTATGAAATAGAGCAGAGCAGTTTCCTCTAATGCAGGAATCATGGATTAAATTTCCTGGCTTGCAATACACAGAAGGTCAGAAAAGATGTTTATAATGGCACTTTCTAGCTTAAAAATCTATGAAAACAACTGATTGGTCTGTCAGGTTCAGGCTATATTCTGCTCTGTTACTTTCCAGTTTGACCTCTTAATCCCATCCATCTCCAAAACAAAGTTAATATCTTCCTAAATTCACTTAAGTTCTCCTTCAAAGGGTCTGAAATCAGCGAGAATTTTTCCATCGGGTGCAAGCTAGACCTAAGGCTTGGTTTTTTCCTAAAAATATATATGGATGTATAGAATATATATATTCCAAATACATACTAATCTTTATGTAAAGTACTTCAGTTCAAGTTCCCCACATGCTTCTGGTAAATAAGATGAATTACGTTGGTATTCATCTTTTTTTGTCTTGTAATACTGACAGTAAGTATAACCAATAGTCAAAACCAAATTAATTTCCAAAATGCAGCAAATTAACTAATGCACATAGCATCTAATACCATGACCACAAACCCGACATCAAAGGGACTGGGTGCAGAATTCAGTGTGGTGGGACAAGGTGCTCCGCCCATCTGGATCTGTCCTTTTATTTTGGCTTTCTTGGCTTTGTTCACGTCTCCAAAACTAAATTTCATTGGTGGTTTTGGAGAAGGGAAAGACTTTTTTGTCTCCATCTCATGGTGAAAGATATTTCTCTTCAAGTACAAGCTTTCTGAGCTGGCTCGGTCCCCACGCCTGGACCAGGAGGACACCCTTGTGCAAGAGAATGCTGAATGCAAAGACGAACCCCACCGAAAAGATGAAGTTACTGGAAGTGGAAACGCCTAAGGGTTTTGCTCTAGGTTAGAAACAGTCAGAAAACATTGCTGATTATCACGAGTCCTAAATTTGAAATCAGAAGGTAAATATTGCCCTACTTAAATTTTAAAATATTTATCTCAGTTATTGTTTTCCGCAAAAATGAAAGCGCCAATGAGTACTATGAGGAATAGTGTATCTGAAACCTAATCATTAGTGAGTTGTAAGCAGATAACATTAATTGTATATACTCTTTGTTAATTTCTAATTACCTTGTACCGTTTTCCCTAGTGATTGTAAGCATATTAGGATGTGCCATACTTTCTAATAATCCGCATTATTTATTTATGCTATATTTATGCTCTTAAATGTGTTGAGACATTTTAAGCAATTCAGAATATTTGCAAAGTCTAATCAAATGACATAAGCCCTGGTTCAGGAAAGCATTTAAACATTTATTTTGCTGTGTTGTCAAAAAGGGACTATAATGCTTTTAAAAAGACAAAAACCCCCAAATTATTTTTCCAGGTATGTTACATCTATTCAGAATTCTACATGTTAGGCTCTGATAAAAGAAGTAAAAATAGCCACCTTAGCAGAATTTAAGTACGCAATAAAGAAAAATACAAATACTGTTCAATTACATTGATTACATCCTGGGCAGTCATAGTATTGTACTTATAAAATTAGAACCGCATAAAATGTTCATTTAGCATAACCTCCACGCTGTAGACTCTGAAGGAGATAGACTTCTATACAGTAACTAACAGTCTTCCTTAAATTAATGTTAGCATATGATGACTCATGAATTTTTAGTGGTCAACACTAAAGGTTTTTGAGACAACCGCAGAGGAATAGTTATGTTTTGAGAGGAAGACAAAAGCCCAAATCCAAAGGTCAGGTTCAATTTCCTGCTCAATGAGATGTTTCCTTGCAAGGCCCAGATCTTTGGTTTTGGGACATCTAATGTCTCATGAAGTCCGTAGCTTCCCTGTCCTCGTCGTTTGAAAAAATAGAGAGTGGACTAAAAGCACTACCTGCCTGATAGGGAAGTTGAACAGAAATGTGTTGTAATGAATAACCCAAATACTCCAGTAAGGATGATTATTGCTAGAAACGTGACTTCCAACAGTCTGAAATGGGCACACACTTTGGCAAAGAGTTCTCTATGAGACTGGAGGCAAAGGACAGGTTCGCTGCATGTCCTGTGCATTTATCCTTCTGATTTTCAATGTATCATGGCTGAGATAGAGCAAGGGTACCGTTTTTCATGAGGATAAGTAATTCTAAAATTTCACATTTAAACACAAGATATAGAAGAAGGCTTTCTATGGGCTTAAACACAATTGATCGAAGTAAAACAAACAAAATTGTTTTATGAGTACTAAGACATTATTTGCTGCGCATCATTAGCAACTTGACCATGAAGTCAGTCAATTAATACTTAATTTGAATGTCTTATTATAGCACATCAACTGAAACCCACTTTAGGTGTGAAGGATGTGGCACACAGAGCAGGTACTGGTTCAAAGACAACGCGTGTTTTAAGGCCGGCAAATGGTCTGCCAGCAACGCATTCAAAATTTAACCTCTCTTGCCTCTCCCACGTGGTATTCACTGACGAGGCAACAATCCTTCTTGTTTCAAACAACTGGAGCACTTGCAAGATCACAGTCAAAACCACTAGTGATGGCCAACATTAGAGAAGAGGTCATCTGCTGAACGTAACACGCAGAGCGGCAAGCCCCTGGAAATACTCCCGATAAGCCTGCAGGCAAGCCTGAATTAATTTATTTGCTCTCACGCAGTCACACCTTCCCTCCACCCAGCAGCGATGCCCACGCGGACACCGTCCCACTCGGGGCAAACGGCACAAGGCTTTCCGAGAGAAACGGTTGCTGGTTCACAATTTGGTATTTTAGGCCTAGACTCTGAAATCTTGGTTAAATGCATTCACTGTGTCTCTCTACTAGGATTCATTAATTTTGACAGGAAAAAGTGTGGTTTGTAATATTATAAATCATACTTGTTACTCTATCAGTCGTGCTCAGCAACTGTGCTGAGATAGAAGCAGAGATTGCTAATTATGTGCCACGATAAAGATTATAATGTATGCTATCATTAACTATTCCTTTATGTTTGATGAACTAATAAATAATTTCTTCCTCAGCCATTATAAAATCATTTTGCATAAAGACCCTTGATGCACTCCTGCTAGGGCCTCCACTTACAAGCCCCTCCAGGTAAGTATTTATTATGTATTTTTAATCACCTCTGGAACATGATGTACCTTTCGCAACTCAAATACACGTTTGCTTTTTTTTTTTCCTATTGCCAATGCCATTACGCACAAAGGGCTGCAGCTGGCAACTGGTTTACTTGTATTTTGTTGTCAGGCTTAGCGTCACTCATCGCCTTTCTCTGCCAGTCTCCCAGACGGACAGTGGACACCAAGCGCAGAAGATAGTCCACGCTCTTCGTCTTGCTGCAACACCTGAAGGCTAAAACCACGAGCTACCAGCCGACGGGAGATACGTACCCACGTAGCGGGGTGTGAGTACGCAGGGCTGGGCTCAGGATCCTCCCTGCAGCAGGAGGAAGAAGAATATTATTCTCCTTCCCTTCTCCGGGCATCCCCTCGGCATCAGAGGTCCGCGTTGGCCGGAGCTGTGGAGCAAAGCTGCCTGAGCCCGTCCCAGAGCCCCGAGCCCGCACAAAGCTGCGGCTCCGAGCCCGTAAACTGGTCCCGAGAGCCCGTGTTATCGTCCACAGCGATTTTTTTTGCCTATGGTTCAAAGAAGGACAAAGAGGTTTCCCGTCTCACCGTTGAACTTCCCATTCCACTTGCTTTTCTTCTTAAATTGAAACTAATGCAACAAATCCCCTGTAAGGGAACAACAGTATCTGCTGCCATTAAAATGCTTTTTTTCTCCCTGCAAGAGTGAAGATAGCGCAGCTAAAGCACCGAGTCCAGCATGAAATCAATTCTATCCACTGTGTACAAGTAAAATGTGAAATATAAATATGAATGTTCTTGTGCTATTATAGACATTGGGGGTTTTTTGTACGAGGAGTGTTAGCTTATCTGTATTATTTCCACAAAGCTTTTTGGAGTTAGGTGTATAACGGCAGCCGTAACAGCTTGTTCCTTCAAAGAAATGGTGTGATGCAGCACAAGTAGAGCAACTTAAACAGCAATATTACAAATGAATTGCATCTGCAGCCCTAAGAGTCACTTTTCATATTTGTTACATGAGCCATTTAAGTCCGAGCATATTTTGGAACTGAGGACTGAGTAAGCTAAGCAGAAAATCTGTGATGATAGCGACGATGTTTATATTTATTTGCACTTGGGTAGCAGGCAAGATCCCTGGTCATGCACCAGGAAACAGGAATGCGAAGCACTGCCTGACCTGTGGATATTTAAAAAGGTTTTATCCCTAGAGCTTGCACAATAAATGAAACATCTTAACAGCAGCTCCTTTGCTATTCACTAGCATCGTGCACAAGTATCCTGGTTTAGCTGGTGCTCCATTATTATGGTTTTTAATGCTGCAGGTAGGTCATGGCAATCTAGATCTATGCTCCAGACCAGAAATCAGTCAAGAAATGATAAATAACAGACCTCTGGCTCTGAACGCACTGACTTCAGAGAAGCTTGTCCAATATAATGGAATAAGGATCCACTGCTTGTGTTTCCAGGAGTTCCACCTGTTACTTGCAGTGCTTTCTCAGGAGGGTTTTTGGTTTTAATTACATGACTTTCATTAACCCAAACATAACCTGAGCAGTGCTTTCATCATCGTCAGTATGCAGCCAGACGTATGGCATCATTTAGCCTGAGAGGAGGAGGGAAGGTCCTCAAGGTCCATTCGTCATTTTAGCTATTTTAGCTATAATAAACACACCATAGGCGTTATGCAGATCCTACTGAAGTCACCGACAGTCAGTCCATTGACCTCCCTGGATTTTGGATGAGCTTTCGATCAACAGCTGCTGCAAACCTTTCACTGGCAAACAGTCCCACCAAAGTTTTACTGCCTTTTGCCCAGAAGTACCAATTCTCTTTGCGAATTTGAACCCCGGAATTAAACACCCGTAAGTAACAGCAATTCCCAAATGCAAACCAATATGATCAGGGAGAGCTGAGCACGTTGTTCTAACGAGAGAGACCGCTGCCATGAACGCGACTCTCGGCATGCGTCAAGCAGAGCGAATGTCCCTGTCTATAACATCAACCTGAATTGGGCTGGCGTGTTATACGGCCACTGGGTAAATAGGAAAGCTCACCATCACAACCCAGTGCTTTTATCACTTCCAAAAATGCTACCAGAAAATTTCAGAGAGGAAAAGAATAAGTCAAATGACTGAAAGAAAGGGGAAGAGAGGGAAAGAACTGCTGAGTTGAGACTGTCTTTTAGCAATGCAATATTCATACAATAAGCCTCACAAATAAAACCAATTTAACAGCTTTTATTTTTAACCACGTTTCAATCCCTACACAGTATTGCTGTGTGCCTATATTTTGTTCCTTGCCTTTCAATAATTTAATGGTGCTCACTCTTGCCTTGGGCTCATGGATCTACAGAGCTTGAAGATACTTTTTATTAGAGATTCCTTGCCAGGGGCCTTTCTTAAATTTGCAAAGGTCACACGTCCCACTAGCCAGTTTCCTTCATTATGCAGAATGCACGCTCAAACCTGTAACTATGAACCAAATGCTAAAGCTGAAAAGTGTATAAAATGTCGTGGCTAACCCATAAATACAGAAACCACACTATTAGAGGATGGGAATACGGTCATTAGGGAAGGCAAGCGGAATGATGCTGGAGCACAGACCTACTGATGTTATTTCGGCAATGTCCCAAAGAAAAATATTTCTGTTATAGCAACCAGTAGCCAAGAAAAAAAGAATTCGTACCGGACTATAGCGGAATTGACCAATACTTAAAAAACAAACCCCCAAACCCATTAAAATCTCAACTTAGAACTTACAGAACGTGCTGCCCTTAATTTCTTCTCTCTCCATGAGTTTTCTCCCTCCTTCATGGTGGTGTTATATCTTTAAGTTTGTTTAGTGTCCTCAGCCTTGTTGAATATTTCTCTTTCTCACATAGGAGAGCCAGTGACTGAGTAAAAAGCTGTGTATTTGTGAAGATTAAAATCTCTTTCACAAATTGAGTGTATTAAGCATCTGTGCTACTTGGCAGACTTGCGCATCAATTTCAAAATAAAATAGTGTTAACAGCTCTACAAGATTTTTATCTCTCGTAGCTTCCTGCACTCTGGGTGAATCACATGGGTGAAAAATGGAGCTAGCCTTTTAGACAGTGAGCTAAACAGCTCTTAAATCAGACAAGCATGATGCCCATGCAAGACAATTTACCTTTTTTATGCCGTTTTGAGCAACAAACACTCTTTTGCTCTTCGGGGAGTGCCTCTGAATCTGGACATTATGTATCTGATCATAGTTTCTGTCACAGTACCATAATACTTTCGATATTTATTTACACTATTTTCATATTTGTGCCATGCCAGCTCATTACCACATTATGAAGCTGAACTATGATCCCTGCAGCAGCGCTGACATTTATTACAGGGTGGAGTGTAGTAACTCGCACTGCAAATGAACTCTGCTTCAGGAAACTTCTCTCCAACTGTGCTAAAATACTTGGGGTTTCGGATTCTCACAATTTATTAGCAACCACCATTTTTCTTTTACAGCTACCTCACCACAAATTTGCCCATTTCTTGTAAGCATAAACGTAGGTCAAGCCTAATGAATGACCTCTGATGGTGCACATATTGTACTATAGTCATATATATTGATATGTGCTCAAAGGGAAAACTGAATTTACAACTCATTGAGGACTAAGTCTGTTAGTAAGATAACTAAACATAATCATGGGCAAGTGCTTAGCTTTAGGAAAATGTTTTGGGGGATTTTGCCCATGCATGACTGAGCGCTCAGAAAACCTTTTTGCTCTACTTGGCACTATTCTGTGGATCCTTTTTTTCAGCACATTACAAAATCATTAAAATTAAAATGCTAATATTCTATTTTTTACAGCTTAAATTAGTCACTTCATATGTGCCTCTTTAAATAAGATAACTACATTCAGAAAGTCAAAGATCATCAAGCCTTATTAGTGGAGCACCAAAAGAAGAAAAATAATTAAAACCAACTTTTTCAATAGGAGAACAGTTTTGTTTATCACTTTCCTATTTTAATGAGTAGGAAAGCGTCATGAACAAATTTGTCCTTAAAAATGGTAAACATTTAGGTAAACCAATAATTGAGACTATAGCTTGCTGATAGGGCAATAACGAAGGTATGCACTCGTTACTTTGGAGCAAACTTTCCGCTGGGCAGAGTCTTCCCAGCTGCTGTCGAGCAGCTTCAGGAGCCAGGGGAGCCATCAGGAGGAGGAGAGGACCCCCCCGATGATACCAACAGCATCCGGGGGCTATGAGTCCCTGACGCCAAGTCTCTGACCCCTCACATGATGGAAGAGAGAGAAAAAGCCAGGAAAAGTGGAGTTTTCCCTCCCCTGGTGACTTTCAAAGGTTTTTTCATGACACAATGAGCTTGACTTTCTTTTAATACCACATCATCTGTTCGTTACAAGACCAGATTTTTAAATGCCTTTAATGATGCAAATAAATGCTGGTAAGAATTGCTGAGGCCCCAGTGAAGTCAATGGGGCTCTGCCAATTACACTAGTGGAGCGGCAGCCTCTTTAAGAGGAAAATGCCATGAAATCAGTAGAGCCTACCAGCTAAGAGAGCTATTGGGGAAATTACAGGAACATCTTGTCTGTGAATTATTAATAAACAATATGCAGTTGAATTATTCACCCAAACAAGTCACGTATATATTAAGAAATATTTTCTGCAACAAGATTTAAATAGAATGTTTTGCGATTAAATGGAGTTTAATTAACAGGTACAATTACCTAATCAAAAGCAAGTACTTTCCTATTATTAGATAGTACCTGCAGTAGAACAATCCTGTTGTGAACATCCGCTATATGTTGAGGAACCACAGAACCAAATTATTTACAGAAACGCTAATAATTACTGAGTTTACCTACATATAGTGATTATGGTAATTTCAAATTTAAATTTAAAATGTTTTCATTCCACTGAAAAATAAAATTAGGATACAATATGTGACATGGGAATAGAGGTAATGGTGATTAAAGTGCTCTACAAACAAATAATTGAAAAAGGCCAGTTACTTAGAAAAGTGGTTCAGGTAAACAAAAGATATAGACTTACATGATTTGAATCATCACCACGTACTGGAAAAGAGTAGCTGAATGGATGGGGAAATGTTAATTATTATTAATAATAAAACAAATACTTTGCCTAAAAGAGTTACTAACTGCAACATATTTCTCTATACAAATATTTTGCTGCCACTCATTTAAGATTTTCCTCTTGTATTAGAACACTTATGTCTTCTGTAAATGGAAACAGTAAGACAATGCTCCAGTATTTCAGTACTGTACCACAACAAACTCCACTATACTAAATTCTAGTATTACCCACTGGACAGTCAAGTAGATTAAATTTTTTCAAACCATGGAAACGGCTCCTGCTGTTTTATCCTTTTGCTTCATGTTTTTAATCAAAGCCGCTGCTTTGCAAGGTGAGGCTGTTGAGTGCATCTGACACTGGAGACGAAATTCTCACTGCCCTTGAAACAGCCCTGATATTGTGCTGTTACTATTGCAGTAACAAGGAGGAACCCACATCCCCACCATGTGTACTAGAATATAAATAAGGAACATAGCTTCCATTGTAAAGCATTAGTCATCTAAGGAAATACTTGTTCTACATCTAAATTAATAGTAAGAAAATGAACAAATTCAGTGTGGGTGTCTCTTAAAAAGGAAATCTCCATTAACCTCTAGAAGCTATGTACTACCCAAAGGACGGATTCCACCGTTCCCTGCCCAAGAATCCGCTCCCGCTCCCATGGCCAACATGCCTCCAAAAGGGGTTTGTATGCCAGTCTTTCAATCTATGGTTGCTTGAGCTCTACGTCGTGTAGTTAATCTACTATGTCTGTCATTCTAGCAGTCTTCCCAAATATTTGGTGACCCTCAGTTATTTTACTGTTTGCCTAGTTTCTTGTGATATTGTACTTCCATTTTATTTTATGACTCACCATTAGATCTCTTCAGCACTTTATAGCCCTAAGGTTCACTATATGTAATATGGAAAATGACCTTTCATTTCAGTAGGTATTCCCCATTCCATATAACCATCTGCTTCCAGCTGCCTTCTCAAATCTTCCTTTCTTATTGCTTGTGTGCATGTCTCTATCACTCTTAATAAAATGATAATCACCTGGTTTATAACCTTGCTTCAACCAAAGCTTTATTTACAGCACATTTTACTTAACCTTAGGTATTCGCAATTCCACTGGGAAAAGATGTTTGCTTAGCATGATAGCAACATGTTTTCCCATTTATGATGATGCAGGTAAAAATCAGAGTCAACAAAATATATTTATCCTAGGCTTCAAAACTCAAGAATTAGAGGAAAAGAGGTGATTGCAACAGGGAACATTTCCAAATCAAACTGGTAAGTAAGTTGAAGTTATGATCACATCGGCCAATGTGACAAGACTTAGAGAACTTCAGAATTAAGCTTTTATTCATAGTGCTGCCTTTATTCATGCTGCATAAATGGCAGGTCGTGATCTCTCAGTCTCTTCCATGTAGTCATGCAGGAGCATGGGCAGCTATGTGTTTTCACCAGGATGTGATTAAATACGTAACTACATAATGGAGCAGACCAACGGGAGGGTAGTCCAGATTCCTGTCTTCAGTTGTGTGCTCACCCAGGTACAGTAAAGAAATCAGATGTAAGGACCTAGTCCATCCTCCACCGCGCAGGCAGCTCCTCCAAGGAGATGGCGACGTGGGACCGGTGGCACACGCGGTGTCCTGGCGCATAGGGATCAGCGTTTTCTATGAAACTGCTTAGGTCACTGTGTGGGTAACAGGAACAATGAAATTCATGTATAACAATAGCAAAGTAGCTGAATAATGTGGGGTTTAGGGTCACTGCAGGCATATTTGATAATATATCTGTCTGAATACCAACTCAAATCTTCTTCAGTCCAACCTCTAACCACTGAGATTTCAACTTTTGAAAATTCAGGCAAATGCACATACAGAAAAAAGGACCCAAGAAATTAACTTTATGCGTGGAGACGAAAGACATCTTCCAATTACTTTTACCATGTAATGTGGGAAATACATATAATTAGCTTTTCTTTCTTTTTATCCATGCCTCTATAAGAGTTACAGCTTTGTGGGATTAAACAAATGACAGGCTTTGTTTAGAGTTTACATTGCTATAAAAGATTTTCTAACGCTATGGAGAAAATGAAGATTAGTACTGCCTTGCTCTACTTTTGTTCCAGACATATTTTGAGTGCACAAGGGAGGAGGAAGCGCTCTAAGGCACCAACAGGAAGGCTTAGCCCCATTTCACACCACTTAATCACAGATTACAACTAGCAGGGGACAAGAAATCAACTCTTTCCATTCCTAAACATTGTGGAGTTTGTTTCTAAGCATGTTTTTTCTTAGGAGGAAATAGCTAATTTAACATGCCTATTAAGACAAAGGGATGAGTTTTGTCCTATTTTTAATTGGGTTACATCAAACCTTGATGGAAGGAACATGTTTGTGGGTTTTTATTACAGAGCAGTTAATTTAATTTACCATTTATATTCTGCTTGTTATTAAATTCACTAAAAATTAATACCTAAATTAATTAATACTTAAACAACTGTATATACAAAAGTAAAACATTCATGAAGTTAAAGAGTAAATACCAGGGATGTGTACTTCCAGTATTCATTGAATTCTTGTAGTATTCGCTCATTTTCAAACACAAGAGTTCAGAAACACAACATATGGACTATATAGTGCTGCACGCTCTGACGTAGAGCTCTGCGGAGCAGGTGACTCGTACTGAAAAAGGAGTTTAAACTTTCAGAGTCAGTCCCTCTAACCATCTACCACCGCCTCTCAGAAAGGTGTTACCACTTGTTGTAAACCTACTTTTAATCTTCTGCTAATGCCGCACATCCAGATGCATAAAAATTGAATAATACATCATGAATAATAAATCCTAAATTTTTTACACAGATGGCGTTAGGTTAGAACACAGGCAATGAAATTTAGTTCTTTGCCTTCTGAAGCTTCTGCCACTCAGTAAAATGCATAACTTTGAAGAAAAGGTATTTGAACAATTTTGTATATAGAGAGAGGTTCAAAAGCTTTATTATAGGTCAAGGTAAGATTGCTGCCTCACAAAAGATCCATTCACCAGAAAAAGAGCCTGAGAAATGGCTCGTGTGAGATGAATACATTTCTCCCATCAGACAATTAACAAAAAGATAATGAGTCTTTAAAAAAAGCAATGGTTTGACGTTATTAATTATTTTTTTTTCAGTGTCACATTGGACTATGTAGGAAAAGAGAAAAATACTTATCAAGTCAGATTACTGAATACTTATCTTGAATAAATGTTCAATTACTATTAACTAACCAATTGTACATATGAAAAAAGTCCATTGAGACTAAGAATAAACACCTGGAATATCCTCTTCTGCTATTCATTTTGGATACATGAAAAATCATCACATTTGAGGCAAACTAATGAGTTGCAGTAGCTTTTCTGTACAGTTTAAATGTTTTAAGCACTTTATGGATTTTATGGTGCCTTAATACAAAATTTTCAAATGTGTGCAACACATTTAGCATTTGGAAAAGATTTTAAATGCTACCATTTAAGTTTAGTTGCGAAGTTTTAGGAACACGTACAATATCTTGTGAATGCCAATAAACAAATTTTAGAGCAGAATAAATAAGGATTTTGAAAATTAGTAACTTCCTGTTTTAGAAAAGATTAATATAATCACTGGTTTTGTTCTTTTGGGATGTACACCTGTTTGGAATAGCCTGCCTGATTTATTTTTGACCCACACTTGATTTGTTTGCATTATCTATAAATAAAATGCTACGGCCACACCTGCTACCAGATATATTGTGACAGAGCTACCACGTGGCAGCGGCACTTCCAAAAATGTTCCCATCTCCTGCAAGCTCTATTGGTGTGCCACACTGGAAGGTTAAAAGTACTATTAAATAATGACTCCAGAATAATCATAACAGTCAAAACACATCATTTCTGCCTGATGAAACCACAATCCATTGCAAAACTACTCTCATAACCAAAGTAAGCCATGCTCCTTTGTTTTGGGCTATTTTTTCTTTTCACAGAGACTACTTCTCTCCCATTCCCTCTTGTAGCTTTGTCTCGCTCTCGCTCAGGCACAGTCCTGCTGAATACTTGGTTTAACGCCAAGCAGTCCAATTTCATGGCACTCTTCTTGGCATCCAACTTCTATCTGCCTGTTTTCCCAGGCAGCAACATGTCGGCTTATTAGATTACGTGTGAATATATCGCTGGCAGACACGGTTATTCCAGCGCTCCGGATATTTACCCCCTTGCTTCATATTGTTTGCTACAATCACAACCAAAAGCTCACACAATAAAAATATATCAGTGTAACTTATCCACCAGCCATTCAAACTACCAGCTTAGCTAGCAATGGTAGCAGAGCAGCCTTTTGCTTTGATGTTTTTCCCACCTTCAGGAACACAGATGTGGCAAGAAAAAATAGGGTCCGTTTCTCAAACTGCCTGCAGAAGCAGTCGGTGACGACTTCTAGGCTGGGTGCTGTGGACTGTCCTCTCTTTTTATTCCTCTGGATCAGAAAGACACCCTCCTGAGCAAATGATGGTGCATGCTTTTAAATCAAGTTCTCTTTATTTCTCATATATATATATATTTATTTATTTTCCCCAGGATGTAAGCAAACTCCCTTTAGAGCCAGAGGAAATTTTCCTATTGATTTCAAAGTGAGTTTTAAAAAGTCTTAAAGTAACAATTAGACTGAATCTTCTGCTTTCCTAATATGAATTGCCTGCTTCTCTTGTAGACCTTTCAGCTAATAAGCAAAAATTGCACAAGTTTTTACGTTATACGCATTTCTATTATACAAATATTTGTAATCTTAACCTTTGGAAATCTGGGAAAGAAATGTGATTTACTAACCATAATTAGCAAATACACAACAGCACTTTAACATTATACTGCAAAGAAAACAGCAGCTTCACATTTTCTGGATTGAATTATAATGTTCCTCCACACTGCTATATTTTATTATAAAGGCACAAAATATTATTTCCTGCAGAAATAAGAATACAGATAAGAAGTAAGTATTTAAAGAAATAGAAGGATGCAAACATCATGTTCATTTTCATTTGAATGGGGATAATTCCTACTTGCTTAAAGAAAATGATATAAATGTCACTCCACTGAGAAGTGATTTCTGATCTCTGGTATAATCTAACTATAAGTCTTAATCAAGGAGGATTATTACTGCAAATGGAACGGGCTGGGGTTTGTGACATATCCAACCTTCAGTGTTTAATGCCAGGTCTAAAAATATGATTAGATTTGAAAGCATAAAAACTCATAAGCCACCTCTTTCGGTGTCTCCATTTTTCAAAATATGCACAAACTTGAACAGAGACGATTCTGTAATCAAGACTGATATTCTTTTTCAAATGCCATATTGATCAGCCCAGTGAAGGGATGCTAAACAATACATTTCCAAGTACATGTAACACATTAAATTTTAACAAACAGCGGTGGAAAAAAGCTAAACATGGGGTCACTTCAAACTAGATCCTATGATAACTCACAATAATGAATGGGCTTAATAGGATAATAATAGGATGAAATAACTTCAAGAATATGTTGCAGATAAATATCTTTCTGGACAAGGGCTCAAAGTGATGATTAATCATTAATATTTCAAGACTTAGAAAATCCCAAGTATTTTTTTGGCGTCACAGCAGGATATCTGCAACTTGGAAAAAATTTAGATGTTGTAAAATAACCTTCGCAGGCAGCTCCCCTGCCCAGGCAGGCCGCAGAGCGCCCACTCCTCGCACGCGGGGATTCACGTGGGCCATGTAACCAGTGTGACTCGAACGTCAAGGTGGGCATCAATCAGTTCTGAAATTAAAAATATTGAAAAGGATGAGTTCTCACCAAAATTCATTAATTACCCTTTTAAAGATTTTTTTTCTTCTCTACCTACAGTTTGCCTTACCTTTTATTGATTTTTTATTTTCTGTGTAAATTTTAATTATCTGCTTGTTCTAGAAATATAGCACAAAAAAGCTAATTGACAGTTTATCGGGATTTTACAGAAACTGGCTACATAATATTTTTCTATGCAAAGAATTGTTCTATCTAGAACTTTGCTGTGCCTCTTAAAATCAACACGACAGATCTACAAGTATGGGCTTTCAAAAGTTACTTATCAGCTCATCAAAAAAGATGTATCTGCCCTATTTTAAATTGTAATAAAGTTGCGTGTGGTATTTAATCATTCAGATTAAAGTATAAAAATGGAGTGTTCATAGTTTATTGTTTATGAACAGTAACATTTGCTTTCAGATTTCTGTTCTTAACTGCTCAGGAACCTTAGAAAATCTGAGACTATTCAGATTTAATTTTTTTTATGTTCCATAATTAGACATTAAGTTCTAATTAACCAAGAATGTTAAAGCCCAGCTGATGAATTATTACAGGGAAACCACGCAACTTTCACTAATTAAACACTGAGAAACAGACACAAGATTAAGCAATGTAAATAAAATCTAAGGAAAGCATGGAAATTTCAGATAAAAAAATAACATTCGGAATGAAAACCAGTCGCATATAGCTCAAGGAATTTAGTTGTTGTTGTTATTTCCTTTGCTACAAAGAACAACATGTTCATGAAAAGTTGTTATATTTCAACAATTTTTTTTTTCATGCTTTACCTAGCTTGCTTCTCCTTTAGGATAGATTTTTCAGTATACATACAATAAAAATAACAAATTCCCTTATTTACTAGAGATTATAATATGTATGATAAATGTGATTTAGAAATCCCTCGTTAGTATCTGCAAAATCTAGCATGAAAAAACACTTGGGCTTTTAGCAATTTAATCCACAAGCTTATGAGTGACATCGGTCCTCAATATCAGATCAGTCCACACAACTAAGAGACCAACGTCCACAATCTGGCTGTTGTGCGCTCATGGGCAGAGACTGGGTGTGATGGGTTGTAGGTAGAGAAGGAGAAGACACAGCAACAACATTAAAACCACAAATAGTTGCCCCGGTCACGAGCTACTTCTTGCCTTCCCTCTCAGAACAGCTTGAACCATCCTGAAGCTCTGTGCCAAGGTGTTTTACAGTTATTTATCCCCTCTCCTCTAGCTAACTCTTTGTATTAGGACAAACCAAGCAACGGCCAAACACAACCAACCTGACTGCCTGCAAAGGCTGGATGAAGATCCCAACAGTAACTGAGGTACGGGTGAGGCAGTAACAACCGACCTCTTATTCAGTAGCTATGCCATTTTACATAAGCTGATCTAAACTTTGATGAAAAACAAGAGCCTGAAATGCAGACCGCCTCGTAAATACCTTCTGTACCTGCACCTCCTTCCAGTAGAAACAGCAGAATGGAGAAGCAGCTGTAAAAGCTAACCTTCCTGCTGTGATTGCTCAGGGAGCTTCGAGGTGGCACCCATGTGGCTGGCACGGTCCAGAGGAGTCGGTGGCCATGCCCAAGACCTTGGCTCTAGAACCATTTCTAGATTTCACCGCTGGGATACAAATGAGGGTGATCATACGAAATCTCTCGTGATGCCGATACCCAGCAGAGTCAGTGATCACCACGGGCTGCAGCACCACTAAACCTCCTGAACGTAGATGCTGTGGGTTAAGGACCTGTGCGTAGCGGGGTAAGGACATCGTATTTTTTCCCCTTTCCCCTCCTGAACTACATCTTTCCAAGCAGATGGAACCTCACTGGGAGGAGGACGGGGCAGTTGGGGTCTGTCCCTGAGCTATCCCAGCACAGATACCAGGATAACTGCCACCAGACAATTTTGGTAGCATTAGTATAGAACAGATTTAGCACTGGGCTATGAAGGTAACGTTAGAAATTCAACCTATTTCAGGCTGTAACTTAATGTTCAGCTTACTTTTTTCTTCTTTTTTCCCCCTACCTCACCTGCAACTACTTAAATACTATACATACAACTTACAAAACACTGGGAGCTACCTGTTAGCAGACACAACTAAAACGTGAGTTACGCATTCTGCAGGAATTGAGATAATTCAAAGCAATGAAAGACAACTCAACTTTCAGCCTTTCAAGTCCACGATCAGTTTGGGAAGGAAGGCTCTTCCAGCTGACAGGTTACTTCTGTTTTTAAAACACTGAACCATCAAACTCAGATTTAACTCCAACAACAAAATAACGAGCGGGAGTGTGGGACAGAATGCTCTGAGACGTAACTCCAAAGCAGCAGCAGCTTTGTAGATGGGATAAAATGAAATTGAGTCCACGGCTGAGTGCATAATGTTGTGCCATGCTTCACAAAGCAAAATCACGGGCATTCTTTCTGTTGGAGTAAAAAAGAGAAGAAAGAGCCTTTTTTCCTCCCAATTAAATTATTTCCAGAAAATATTTCCTTGCTGACAAAGTGCATGTCCTTCTAAAGAGAGGAAAAAAAGCATGCCGGTAACAAACGAGAATCTATACAGAATTTCTGAGACATAACAAATTCTCTTAACCTGGAGCAAGATGGATTTAGAAGAGACAATCAGCATATTCGTAAAGAAGGAACTGGTGTACTTTTACGATAACCTTAAATGTGAACAAAACACATAGCAGAAATGCTGCATGTTAAAATAAAAAGTCTTAGAGAAAGTCTCTTTTGTGGAACTGATATTAATTGGGAGTACTTTTTCTTCCTTTTAGTTATGATGTAGACTTTGGAAATGCAGCAATTGAACATTTGTGTAATCCTTATAACTCCACAGTAATTCTTGAGGAACTTTACCCCTGTTCTAGCGGGCTTTAGACTAATGCCTTCATTACAGGACTATCCGGGTAATAGGATGGGCTCAGAGTACATAAATATCAACAAAATCAGCATCGTGTGGGAACAAACCCATTAATACGAAAAACAAAAATCAATCCATCCATGCGACACATCAGTCTTGTGCCCGCTGAAAATGAAAATGTGTGACTAAATTAAAGATTAGGTCAGGAGAGTCAGAGTCCTGACAAATCCTCAAACATTAACTCTTGCTACAAATGCAGCTGTCATGCTTGACAGCCATTTAACCAGCCAGAAATTCCCAAATAAATTGCTACCCACACTGTGTGCCGCTCAACCTCTCCGACAGCTAATGGCTGACCTTTGAAGCACACCGCAAATTACCAGGAATATTCAACAGTCATTTTTACGACGCTGTTACTGACAGACCTTCTCCAATAAAGATTTATGTCCTACACACAAGAAACTGTATAAAGTTTACCTGTAAAAAGTTGAAGTGCCTCAAGGAGTACAGCTCTTTAGCAATCAATAACATCCCACGTTCTGCTGATGTTGTTCCGCGAGACGTTCATCAAAAGTACAATATGGTTCAATAGTTATAAAAGAGGACTCTTGTTTGTACTAATATACACGTTTTAATTAGAGGTCACAATCCACTTCTTGCTGTATTCATGCCTTGCATTTTTGGTCACCGACATTAATTACTTCCTTATAAAAACAGCACCAGAAGCTTTGAAGGCAATGAGGTACAGATTCAAAGGTGGAGTGTGGGGCAGGATCCACAAATCATCAAAAACTGAATAAACTAAACTGTAAAAATTGTGGCATCCAGTACACACCACTTGTTAGACCTTAAAACGTATTTTTAAATTGCTTCATTATTGAAAAAATGCTGCCTAGTTAATCAGAAACGCATCGAGCCAAGACTACTAGTGAAGTCAGAGAGAGTAATTGCTGCTGTTATTAGGAAATCAGCATATTATTTTCTCGAGTTTATTCAGTCATTAGGTGCTCGGCCAAAGACACATCCCTTTGCTCACAATATGAAAAAGAGTGACATACCACAAAAAAAAAAGAAATTAAGAAAATGCAATACAGAGACGTGACAGACATGATTTCTGTCTTTGACTGTTAATTGGAATTGGAAAGAGCCCTTAGGCAGGAGAACCGGAGAGGCAGAAATGATCAGCTCTTCAGTCCCTAAGCAGAGGCAGATGTATGAACCAACAATACCGGTCCTACTTCATAGTTTTCATAGATAATTTCTCTTCAGGTTCACAGAGGACCCAATAAGGAGCTTTTTCACATAACACTGTCTGTGCAGTGGAATACTTGGACCAAAACTCTGCTTTGCAATTTAATGGTTAACATTGTTAATATTATTTCTATAGGGTGTTATCCCAAGTTCTCCTTTAAATGGGAAACTGGAGGAAAGAAATTTTCCAGCTAGGATTGGGTTTTTTTTCCAGTATTTATATGTTCAAATGAGCAAGTAACAAATGGAGGTCCCTTAGGATACATTTGGCACTATTCAATGGAGAATCATGTAGGAACAACACATACGTAGTTCTTTAACTATGCTTTTGGTACACAAATCCTACACCTTATTGTTAATTATCTGAATTGCAAATGAGCCAAACATGAAACTTCACATCATTTGTGTACAGAAAGTTCACGGAAAAGTAATTTTTCTCTCCTTACCTGTTACTCGTAAGAAACTTCCAGTGTTGGGAACCACCGAGCTGCCCCACGCTGCAGTGTGGGCAGTGCCGTGTTTTACAGATCGGCCACCCAGTTGATCTAATGTACTCAAGTGCAAGCAAACAAGCAGAATTCTGGGTTTGCAGATTTAAGTCTTTGAGTAATGCCTGTGGCTTGCTGAAAATCCTTTTTTATTGAAAATTGAATATGTCAGCTCAGTCATCACTTTAATTTGTTTTAAAGGATTTATTAGAGTTTGATGGTTTTTCTCTTGCTTGATTTTCATGTATTTTCCTGATAAAATTAAAATCATTGAAGCTTCCACTAGAGAAGAACTTCATCAATGTGTCAGTAGGAGCATGATTTTAATAAAACACGTTGTGAAAGTTTCTTACCAAAACATTTTTTAAACTTTGTAGGAGGCATGAAGAATTCATGGGTATAGAGAGATGGGAAGTGCTAACAACGCAGTGGAGCTGATCTTTAGTATTTTTTATTTACTAGAGTACTCTTCTGAATTTGTCTGCTTTGCCTTAATACCTCAGAAACACAGCCCTCTCCTCTTTCTTATGCACATACAGGTACTCATGCAAAATCTTTATATTAACAACTTCTCTTGACAGCATCCGAGATAGTATTTTAATACTCACTATAAGCCTGAAACATTCAGATACCTAGAATAAACTTGTAATTTATCATTCACAAGGCCATTAAAAGGCAGAAGGTGAATTCAAAATTCCGGACAGGAGCGCGTGCCAGAGTGTGACATTTGGGTCCCTGTACCACTCTTGAATTTTGTGCAGCTCGGTGTACAACCCTCCGTTCCAAGTTGTTTATGACTCATTGCAATGTGTCCTTTATCTTTCAAATGCACCCACCGTCATCATGGCACACCGTAGCCGTAACGTAGATTTTCTCTACAATGCAGCTCTCAACACCCAGCAGAGTGGAGAATTACCAAAGTCCCCTGGAATAGCACAGGGAACATCAATAACACCAATCAAGCCTAAAGGACAATAGAGAAATACTTCTTTCTGCTGACAGACCCTGAGGATTTGCATGTGGGACAATAATTAGACTGAATTTTGGGAATCTCATAGACTGCAAATCACCCTCTCATAGGCTGGCAACCTATATAACATGCTTCCAATGTACCTTCACCTTGGCCCTCAACCCACACCATCGTGTCCGTTTTCAACAGGCGATCGGCCTCCACCAACCGCGTGTTATCAGCGGTGGCCAGCCCCAGACGGCAGCGAAAGCCCCGTGCTTCTGGCAGCGAGGAAACTTCATACGGGGTGCTCACGTTGCAGTTCTATGAGATCTATTCATGCCTTCCCTTGATAATCTTCATTGTCCTGAAATCCCAGAGGTATTTTTGTCATCCTTGCCGTTATCTGCCAGCTCCGCAGAGCCCCGAATCTTTCCTGAACTCTGGAGCAGCATCGTGGAGGCTGATCCAAGAGAAGCTCTTCCAAAATTAAGTAGTTGATATGATCATCTTTTGCTTCCACAGTTCGCCTTCAGGGTAGCCACAAACAGACTAGCTACTTGTGGGGCTACTACCACTGCTTTAACCATGATTGCTGATATCAAAAAAAGGCACAGCATGGGAGGAGAAGGGTCACACGATGGATCGCAAGGCAGTGACAAACGCACCAGGAAAATGTCCCAAAGAGGCCAGGGCTCAGGAAACGCAGTTCCAGATTTGCACGTATCCTACCCCAGCAATACGTATGGCAGGAGTGGCACAGCATACACATAAATACAATGCAGAGTACTTAAAGGAGAGAAGTCTTTGCAAAGCAGGAGCAGTAATTCACAGTGCACACATTGGCTTCGTGGCCACAATTGCACCGTGTCAGGTAGAGTGTATTCCAGCTCAAAACAAACTCACCTCCCCTGTCTTCCCACAAGTCAGACTTGGTCCTGACAAGAAATAGTCCTTCCATATATTTTTCACTGAGATGCAAAACTCATTATGTTTGATCCTTATAGGTACAAAAAGTGCTTTGAAATATAATTTTCAAAAATCTAAATGGATAACAGCTAAATATATATATAAGTTAAAGGTATTGTAATAATAAAAAAAAAAAAATCAAAGCTTAAAATCTTATTTCATGAAGCCTGAAATAAAATATACCTTATTTATATATGTTTCAAAGTGTTATACTTTCCTCTGGTACTCAACTGTAATAAGATATAACTTCATGCACTCTCTAGGTATTAAGGGAAATATAATATGTACCTGCATAGGAATTCCACTTTGATTTAGAAAATTGTCTGCCTCCCACAAATTATGCTACGCCAGCAGAAATGTTTAAAAATAAATTTAAAATATCCTGCTAGGCAGTTAAAATTACTTAAAATGAACATTTGGGATAAGCTGTATGATAGACATATGAAAACACTAAGAGTGAGCCACATACAACATGGAAATGAAACGCTATTACCAAAATGCAAATGCTGTCAGGTCTGCATTCCTGAGCTCCCCCATGAAGATCCAGCCTAAATTAATATCCAGCAAGCCAACAAAAGAAACCGAGTGCTAAGAAATACAAAGTAACACATACAGGAGAGGAAAGTCTGAACTACCCAGATCCCTTATGAGTTTCAACATTAATTGTAGCAACTCAGGAAAATGACGGGCATCATTTTCAGCAGCTAAAAGCAGATCTCTCTTCAATGTGGAGCGTCAGCTGAAACAGCGAAAAACCATTAGGATGCATAAGTGGGATGAAGAATAATATAGAAAAGATTATAATGTCATTATATAAATCCCCGATTCACTCTTGCCATCTGAAACACTGTGCTCAGTACCTGTCATTGTCTCAGAAAACATCCTCCTGGACTAAATGGCTCTCAGAAAGAGGCAATAAGAATCATTACTGACATGGAAAAGTTTTCCAGTGAAATAAAACTGTTTACCTTAGAGAGGAAGCAAATGCAAGAAGACATAATTAAAATACACAGATTTACTAACAACAGAGGGACGGTGGAATCCTGTTCTGTAAGTCTCATGATGTCAGAATTTGGGGGCAGTGCGTGAAGTTGAGAGGTTACAAACCGGGAAAAGTTTTTCTTCCAATACAAGACTTAATTAGACAGTTGAAATCCTCACAACAAGGAAATCACTGAGGCTGAGAACTTAGTCAGATGGTAAGAACTGTGTATTTTTTTTACAGATAATGAGGGCAGCCAAAGTTACAATATTAATTTAGAAAAAGTAATTCAGATATTAGAATTAACCAATTTCTAACCTGTTAGGATCAGATATTTTCTAGAGTACAAGCTATTTTGTCTTGCCGAATACCTGAAATTGCTTGAAAGGAATTTAGCTGCGTTCTTTGTGTCAAGTCAGATGGAGGACACAGTCTGAAACCAAACACTGGGTGGGCTGAAGCTCAAATCAATCCTCTCTGCCGACACCTACATTTAAACAGGTCTTCACTTCTGTTTGGTGATTTGGAAGCTTCTGGTTATATTTCAGATTCAATGTTTAGTTTCTGAAGAAGTCTGTGCATCAGAAATACGTATCTACTCGTCTGTGGCTACCCTAAGGTGAGTTGTAAGAATTAACGCCGGTGGCAGCAGTAGCTGTAGGAGAGACAATATTCAGTGCAAAACATCCACAGAGCAACACCGGGAACCCAACTCTCAAAATTTAAACTCCCCAAATTTAAACTAGAGGTCCTGGAAAGGAAGAGAGAGCAGGGTCAAAAGTTCTAAAGAGCACAGAGAGCAGCCACCACCACGAGGGCTGAGGTGGACGGGGGACGAGGAACAGTCATTGGGATGACAGAATTTTAGAAGACCTTTACACCCCTTTGGTTAGACTATGGACACTACAGGTGTTGGCCTATTTCTCTTCCCAAAGGCAATTTAACTGATCTTAAATCTATCCCAAACACTGATGGAGAAAAAAATAACTCACTAGGCTGGCTCTAAGCTGTATCTAAAGGCTATCAGCAGCACCTGCATCTCCATCACGGGAACGATCAGCAAGATCCCATAACACGCTGACATCTTTAACTCTTTTATTCCTCTCTTTCCAGTTCATTCATTCTTCCGTGCATCTCTGCAGTCTTCATGTTATCTGCGCTCTGGCCAGCCTCTGCCTCTACACTGGGACTCCACGTGTCATGGTCTCATTCAAGAGAGCTGAAAGGCGCTAATTTCTATAGCTACAATTCTGCCAATTTTTTAACAGTTTGCAAGTATTTAATATTTTAAAATACATTCCTAACTACAAATAAGGCAAGCAACGATATGAATACTATATCTGATGTAAATGCCGATCACTTGGTGGTAAAGGAAAAAAAATACAAAAATATTTTCTCTGTTCTTAGTTGGATCAATGTGAAGGATTGATTAATTTTTGCAGTATAATTTTTGCAGTAAGGACTGAGATTTCTCTCATGGATTATTGATGTGGTAGCTGCAATGTTTCAAGTGAACAGTCTGGGCTTCCAGTTTACATGAAAAAACATCTTTTCTTTTTTTTTTTTTTTTTTTTTAAACTATCTCACAATACTGCACATTTTTAATTCCATTTCTGGCTGGATATGAAAATTAGCAAGTTGTCTTGTTTTGAGCTTGCTTGGTGGACAAAAAGATGTGTATTCTTCTCCCAACACAGCCAAATTCAAATGGGCAGTCTGGGGTTTCGCCAGATGACAATGAACTTCACGTTGTGTTTAACAGAGCTCTCAAATTGATTACCAAGCAATCTACAAAAGGTAAAGTGATGTAGCTGGGACTGACCTAAATAGTGAAGACAATACTGTCAGTGTTAATAAATTCTTCAGACAACAGTATAATACATAAAGGTTCACATTTCAGTAACGATGTACATTTCTGATCCAGCGTACAATGTGATAGAGCCACAATAAATAATTTGTAGCTGTTTTTCCTGTTTGTGCCCCGCACAAAGTAATTGCTGGAATAGCAGTTAAAGTGTGAACATATTTTATTTTCATTTAGCTTACTGTGCAAGACTACTGCCACAACTGTAGTTTCTCTATTCCCTTTATTTTCAGTCCTAAAAAGTAAGATGCAATAGCAGCTCTGGAGATGTGGGGCGTTGACCCTGGCTGGAGGCCAGGTGCCCACCAAAGCTGCTCTATCACTCCCCTCCTCAGTTGGACAGGGGAGAGAAAATAAAACAAAAGGCTTATGGATCAAGATAAGGACAGGGGAGATCACTCAGCAGTTACCATCACTGGCAAAACAGACTCAACCTGGAGAAAATTAATTTAATTTATTACCAATCAAATCAGAGTAGGGTAATGATAAATAAACCCAAATCTTAAAAACACCTTCCCTCCATCCCTCCCTTCTTCCCAGCCACAGCTTCACTCCCAGAGTCTCTACCTACCCCCCTCCAGCGGTGCAGGGGGATGGGGAATGGGGGTTACGGTCAGTTCATCACACCTTGTCTCTGCTGCTTCATCCTCCTCAGGGGCAGGACTCCTCACTGTTCCCCTGCTCCACTGTGGGGTCCATCCCACGGGAGGCCGTCCTCCGTGAACTTCTCCAAAGTGGGTCCTTCCCACGGGCTGCAGTCCTCCAGGCACAGACCGCTCCACCATGGGTCCCCCGCGGGGTCACAAGTCCTGCCAGCAAACCTGCTCCAGCGTGGGCTTCCCACGGGGTCCCAGCCTCCTTCGGGCATCCCCCTGCTCCGGCGTGGGGTCCTCCCCAGGCTGCAGGTGGAGATCTGCTCCCCCATGGACCTCCCTGGGCTGCAGGGGGACAGCCTGCCTCACCGTGGTCTTCATCACCACAGGCTGCCGGGGAATCTCTGCTCCGGCGCCTGGACCATCTCCTCCCCTCCTTCTGCACTGACCTGGGGCTCTGCAGGGCTGTTTCTCTTACATGTTCTCACTCCTCTCTCCAGTTGCAGTTTCTGTGCCCCAGCAACTTTTTTTTCCCCTTCTTAACTATGTTCTCCCAGAGGCGCTACCCCTGTCACTGATGGGCTCAGCCTTGGCCAGCAGCAGGTCTGTCTCGGAGCCGGCTGGCATTGGCTCTGTCGGACATGGGGGAAGCTTCTGGCAGCTTCTCACAGAAGCCACCCCTGTAACCCCTTGGTACCAAAACCTTGCCACGCAAACCCAATACAGGAGATGACAAACACATAGATCAAAGTTTCTGGACTCCCACCTAAGACAGCCAAAATCTGATAAGCAATGTACTGCTAGGATTTGGGAGACAGAGAAATTCTTGAATTTCAGAGGTGAAATAACTTATAGAAAGCTTGTCTTTATTTTACACACTCAGGATTTTTCTAGGTCCTTTGTCCTGTCCACTCGATCAGCACTGTATAATGGAAATAATTCAGAAGCCTATCTAACATGGTATCCTTACAAATAAAAATGTAAAAAGAGGACAGTTCATGCTTTTCTTTTCCTATTAAGGAATACTTCTCCTATGAAGCACTCTTCTCTTTTTCTAGACACAAAGGTAGCTGTCCATCCCAGTGTGTAAAACATATTTCCATAAGTGGGACCTCTATCACAGCAACAGTTTATTCCTAATGCTCTCAACCTTCCTAATTCTCTCTCATTCAACAACGTATTCCTAATGCTTTTTAAGAAAGAATAAACCCCTATGAAGGTATCTCACACACCAGTTTTCAATAGAAAAAAAAATGGGGGGGATTTAATATTAATCATTATTAATATGATCTTTCCATTATCCTAAATTAAGACTTATTCCAGCTAATCTAAAAGAGGGTTAAATTAAAGCTGCTTGAGTTGACTGGGGAGCTGCTGCAGTCTCACCTCGGCAGATCTCTAACCCACCTTTCACATCTCTCCGGGGGAACGTTTCCATTAACACAGTGATTAATGCCACCTAGGCAGCATCCTCGCACCTTGATCATGCTGGTACAGTGGCAGTAATACGACTAAAGAATATTTCATAATAGCACAGCCTTGTTATTCTAGCTGTCAAGAAGCTACTTTGAGGGCACACTGACCACTTAAAAGTCATTAATAGAATAAGCAACTTCCATAATAACTAATTAGCATCCTCTGCAGAACTCCATTCCTATTTTAAGTTGCCAAATGCTCATTTCGATTTTGTGCAATTACATACCTACTTATGTGTTACATAAAATTAAATCAGTGGCTTTATGGTTTAAACACTGTTGATGCTGCTACTGCATCATGAATACAAAAGCTGGGATTTATAAGGTACGGCATGGTTTGGAGCTGGGAGCTCAGAGCAATGGTGCAAAATAACTTTGGAGCTACACCTCACCACTAATACTCTCCACAGGCAGACAGATACATTTGTGCCAAGATTTTTAAAAAGTCATCTTTCTCAGCAGCTTTTACATAGTATTTTTTTCCTAGATGTATGTCTTTTTTCTGCCAATCTTTCTCAGGCATGTCAATATGTACCTATCATTCTTATCTTGTTATTTTTACTATGCTGCTCTTACATGAACCCTAATTTGATTATATCAGTCTAATAAAACAGCATTATTAATTGCATAGTTCCTTTTGTTATTCTGATAAATTAAGCTGTATCTCATAAGTAGAATAATTTTTAGAAATCAATATTCTAATTGTTTACAGACAGGAACCTCAGAATTGGCTTGGTTCTCTCAATAAATACTGTATTTCCAATTATTTCTAATAAACTGCACTCCCAACTTTCCTGAAACACATTACCCATGCTGCCATCCAAAGAGATGTAAAATATTAATCTAAATATCCACATACATACATCTCAGCCTCCTTAGAAATGAGTTGGACACTTCCGCAGGCATCTGTAAAACTCAGCAGTAGAGCTCACAATATGTATACACGAGTGTTAGCACTAGACTTCAAAACGTGCGTGACTTATTTGACTTTCACCAGGAAGGCTGAGTTTAAAAAAGACTTGGGTGACAAAGAATAGCTCCTGGGTCAGCTTTGTACTTGATGCAATCCAGATTTGTGTGAAATTCCACCCCACTCAGCTCTAGGAAAGTTGTGTCTCAGAGAACACGGTCTTCATTTCTGAGCTCTTTCTGTACAAATTAGTACGGATCTGCATCGAAATACTACAGGCAGCCTACCTTTTGTGTGCCCTTCCACATGGGAAGTTAAGCACAGTTTCCTGGAACATAATTTATGGGATATAGCCTTCTATGAGATATGCAAATCTGAAGATGAAAGAGCAAATGCAATTTCATTTTCCATTCCTTTTTAAACATTACCCAAACCTGAAGCAAAAATCCTGCAAGAACTCCTACAATAGAAAATACCATGAGTCTGGATGTTACGACCTTTCTCAAGAAAACTGAACCAGGGGAGGAAGTGGTGTATTAGAAAGAGGCACTGCCTTCAGAGGATGAAAAATGGAAAGTCATTGTAACATTCAGCCCTGAGCAAATACTGTATTCTTCAGTTTGGTGCATAAACGGCAAAATCCTCACACTAAAAAAAATTTAGAATCA
This sequence comes from Haliaeetus albicilla, assembly GCF_947461875.1. NCBI lineage: Eukaryota > Metazoa > Chordata > Aves > Accipitriformes > Accipitridae > Haliaeetus > Haliaeetus albicilla. The sequence goes on from NC_091491.1 coordinate 40,702,377, forward strand.
AACCACAACAGAACTGAAAAGGAAAAAGGACCCCAATCGCTGCATTTTGAAAATGTTTCCTTGGAATCACTAATGATGGCTCAGTCCCTTATCTGGTTCCCATTTCTTGGCATGGCACTTTTGCCCCCAACCAGCAAGAGGAACAGGAGCAAGCTCCGCTAGAAATAAATGGTTGGAAGTTTTTATTGTAGATTAACTACACTGCACATAGACACAAGAAGAAGGAATTAGAAATAAAAAAAAAAAAAACCAAACCAAAACCCATTGGTAAGCAGCCATGACAAACTGTAGAGCTGAGCTGCTGGAGAGCTGCTGGGGCACGGTGGTGGGGACCAAAGGGAGGTTTCACCATCCCTGCTCTCAGGGCTGAATAACCATTTCCATCCCAGCTGTTACTTTGCATACACTCTGGGCATGAGGATTAAAGGAGTATGGCAGTGCTCCAGATAAACTTTCTGGGAAAATTAACGGCTTCTTTCATCAATATTTGATTCATTTTTTTTCTCCCTCATATTTTAGCTTGGACACAGTTCTGCTAATTTTGCTATATACACTCACAGGCCTTGATTTAAGCAGCGCGTGCCACATGTACAGATGCCAAAAAAGAAGAAAATCCTTTTCAATCCTCAAATGACAAAAACCAGTGGTGCAGGACAGCACTAAACACTAGCAGTTGTTTTTTTGGCTCTAGTTCCTCAAAGGGGATCCAAAATGCAAACATGAATTTGGAACAAAATCCTGAAATTCAGGCACCGCCCTCATAAACACTGAGAGACACAAAGAAGACTTCAACTACCACCAAAGACTTTTTTTTTGTTTTTTTGCTATGATCCCCCCCCCAAATTAAAGCTATTCTTTCAACAAAATGTCAGTTGTAAACACTAAATCTATTGCATGAGTGATGGTTCGTTCATCATAGAGATTGCTCAAGAACAGCACAAAATGACCCTTGCGATGCTGGCAAAGTCAGCGTCAGCTTGAATTACAAGTTACATTAATCTAAGTTACACAACTTATATCCCCTAAAAGCTGATCCAACTTGTGCACTAAATTATTTGGCAAGGTTTCTCTCTGCGAATCAGACTGGTTGATTTGATGCCTTCTTTGCCCATTCTGCCATTTTCTCCCACACTTCAACCTTCTCAGTTTGGGTTTCAGGAAGCAGCAGTGACCAGGAGGAACCTCATCCTGCTTTTCCTCCCAGATCAACATCTTGTGAAAGTTCTCCATGCATTTTGCTTGGCTGGAGAAAGCAGGGTGAGGGCTCCATAGAGACTGAAAGAAAATACCTAGAATAATACTGGGTGGGTTAAATGGTCAAGTAACCAATCTAACACTCTATATGTAATCATTTCTTCTAAAATCCAGTCCCATTTTCTGGGGAAAAAACAAAACAAAAACCCCACACATTAAACTACTGCTTAAATCTGTTCTGATATGTATTTAACTACAAGAGGGCAGGAGTTTTAGCAGAGCATCTCAAGACTAACTTGGCCTAAATACTTATAATATTGGCATTTTACTCAGCAATTAACATAATTTACACTATGGAACTTATTTTCTTCCCAAAAATCAATTCTTCTGCTCTATATACATTGCCGAGGAAAAAAGATAAAATCTATTTCCAAAGACTTTTATAAGAGCAAAATCGTTTAGTTACTGAATGGGCTTAGCTGCCGTGCTGCGAGGTCAAATCTTAGAGACAGATAACATACTGATGTCTTTACAGTTTCTTTCTTTAAGCATTATTCTTCACAGGCCCTTATTTTATGGTAAAAAGAGCATTTAATTCAACTACTCAGAATCACTGCCTCTACGTACGCAAGTTTTCTTTTAAGAAAAAAAGAAATGTAAAATTTATAAATATATAAATGGGCAAAATAGGAAAGTATGGAAAGTTAACATGTTCTAAAACCCATACACAGAGAAAAAAAAAAAAAAAAAAGTGCAGTCTGTTGGAAACTTCACCCCCACCTCACGGGTCTGTAAACCTCAATCACACCGCTCGGGCTTCTCCGTTCCAAACTGCAGCATCGCAGCCTCTCGTTTCCCCTCCGAATCCTGCTGCTCCACTCCTTGATCATTTTACTTATCTTCCTTGGTAACTTCTCTAACTTCACCGTGTCCTTCCCAAGATGCAGGAAACGAAACAGCACAGCCTGCTCAAGCTGTGGGCACAGCCAGGGTTTATATAATGACAAATGACATTCTCTGCCTTGTTCTCACCGGCTTTTTCCATTTTAGTTTCATGTAAAGGTCAAGTTTTATCTGAAATACCTAGGATGTACTAGAATTTTGTAGCAGATTCCCATTTTCTATATGAGTTTGCTGCTTATACCCCACCAAAATGAATCTACAGATATACTACAAAATAATGTGCCATTTAGCCTGAAAAGACAGTGACAGCAGCTGTAGATCTACCTGTTCAGTTATAATCTTCTTCTACTGCAGGAACCTAACGAGGAGAAGATACCTTCTAGAAGGAGGTGCGCAAGTGGCGTCCATCTCCATCTGATGACGGACAGAGCCCTTGCTCCTTGATTAGCAGTTGCAAAAACTGCAAGATAAGGCTGTTTCCTTCCTGAGTAGACTCCCCAGAGCTTCTGAGTTTCCATGAAGGTCTCGGTAGGGACTAAAGGCAATTGGCCAACTCTTGCTCCAGAGGCAACCAAGTGCCATGGAAAGCCAGCGGTAGGACTCGGACACGGCCAGGGTTACTTGTGGCAGTCACTGCTTTTCAACTGGGAATGGGCAGGGGTAGCTGAAGTAGCTCTCTTAGCTACGTTCTACTTAACAGAACAGACATATTCCCCTTGCAATGCGTTTCTCCTCCTTGTAACAGATCCTTTCTACTCCCCCTTCCCCCTGGGAGGTGGAGGGGCAGGTTGCACACCAGACCCAGCCCATACTCAGAAAGCACCCTTGCTAATGCGGCTATCCAAAATTACTCTTTCAGTGGAAATCAGCCTTTCACTCAGAATTTTAGGTTTTTAGAATGTAATCAGAATTATTTTAAAGTATATTTGCCTATACAGAAATAAAAATATCTAATTACATCCCTTCTTTCAACCTTCAATTCTGCTTGTTTTTTTACAAAACAACAAACCCCAGCCTCAGTCTAACGTCATGAAGAGGAAGACAGAATAAGTATTTTTAACATCACTTAATTCTTAATTTCAAAAAATGAAATGCAAGTCACAATTATGCAGCCGCTAAGGAACTTCTCTGTTCTGCAATACAGGTCAGTAAATTCACCATGTCTTACCTAAACAGTTTCAGTTCTTACCTAAACAATATTTGGAATAAGGTTAAGCATAAACACTAACCTGAATTCCTGATTTGTAATAGGTGGTTACAAGATATTTACAAGACGCTGCCATAATTTAATTATTTTCTTAAGAGCTTCACTTTTATTCCATGTGGATGGCCTTTGCAGTTTGGGGTAAATATTAAGGGCATTAGGGGTTAATATTCAGGCTATAGGGACGACGTTCATGGGTGTTAAAGCAGCACAGAGTACACTCTCACTGCCCTGTCATGTTCCCTAAGTGTTTTGCCCAATTTTTTCTTATGACACTGCCCAGTCTGAGTAGCTGAGCTAAAGCCACTGGTCATCCCCCATCCTCTAACACACCAGAAAGTCTCCTAGCATCTGTTACAGGTTCTCTTCAGGGGGAGGGGAAGAGTAATTAAAACTGCGACAGAGTATCTTCTACAAATAACAGAATGGTTTTTTCCAAAGTTCCTATGACTTAGATTTAAAGCAACCAAAAATGCAATGTACAGGCCGTTTTTCCTTTGACCTCAAGGCAGACACGCAACAGTTAGCATTTCTTATTATCTCAGGGACCAAGTTACTCCTGGCTTGCTCTCACCTACCTCCAAGCCTTCCGCAGCCCTCTGCCAAGCGGGCCAATATCTTTTGCTCACTTCAGTTTTGGCAAAAACCTTGGCACAAAAAACCCCCAGACCTTTCTGTAACTATAAGCCAGACCACCTATTGGAGACACGTTCCTTACACAGGTCGCTGGTTTTGCCTTTCCTGCATTTCTCTCTGATATAACAGTCTTTACGAGCCAACTTTACAGCAAATAATCCATCAAAAGCAACACACAGGGCACGCATAGGTTTCAGTCTAATATAATATACATTCTCATGTTCTGCACTCCTATCTGCATTGCAGGTGACAAAGTTAGAAAGAGAGCTGCTGAAACACTAATCATCTTGGGTGCAGCTGGAAAGGCTTCGGCTGGTGGGCAAAGAAAGGGGAATAGGAGGGAGAGGAAGAAAGTAAATCAGGCACACGCTTTTACCTCAATACATCAGAGCAGGTATGCAGCGAGAAGCAATCTGCACATCCCTGCAGGGTTAATAAAGCTCCTTTCCTGGACGCTGTAATGACAGCCTGTTCTCAAAGCAGACCAGTTCCCAATCAGTAAATAAAAGAAGATGCAAAAATTTTAGCTACACAGTGTGTAGCTGGTTTAAAAGAGAAGTTCCAAATTAATTAATACATCATGTTTTGGTCTAGTGCATGGCTGCATTTGGTTCAAGGAAAAAAAAAATTATTCTTTTCCACCCCATGATCACTTTGTAATCTTTAATAAGCAACTACAATTTAAAAGCACCTAGTTCAACAAGTTTACGATGATTGACTGTATCTGCATCACAGAGATAGCACACCTTCACTAAGGCAGAATAAGGGTGATTGCCCATCACTCCACGGCACATTTGTAAGAAGGAAATAGAGCATGCAACTAATCCTCCAGAGTGCTGGTATTTTATTTGAGGAGATTTACTCCATGCTCTGTTTCGCCCATCCAAAGAGGCAGTTATTTTAATTCAAGAGATTTGTGTCCAACAGTTTTTCTCCCTATTAAGATTCAGCACCTTTAATTTGGAAAAACATTTTTCTATTTTCTGTTTGTCTTATGCGAAATGGGGACAGCTGAAATACAAGTTTATTCTACAAGGTGGCACCTGGGAATAAGTTTTGGGGGTTAAACTTAAAGCGATGCATATAGTACCCTCAGATTCCTCTGAAGGCAGAGTCAGAGGGTTCACAACAGCCCAGAACAGATCTCTCTTCTCGTTGCTAACAAACTGTATTTTATCATTTAAAAGTAACATGAGTGAGAGCTCAGCATTGTGAGTCAACACTACATGTAATATTAACATCATGTCCATTACGGGCCTGAGGCAAGACCCATTAAAAATCAGTGGAAGAAATTCCATCGACTTTAATAGGCTTTACATGAGACTCTACCTCAGAAATTTACAGGGGGAAATCTGGGCCCCACCGAAGGGTAACGGTAAAGCTCTCGTTGACTTCAAGGAAACCAGGATTGCTTCTACTGCAGTTAATGGGCAAGCAAAATACTCTAGTTGCCTGCTTGCTTGTGTACTGAAGAGCGGTTCGGGTGAATGACACCTCTGATCCATTATTTACCCTCTGTGATGTTTTATATTAAGGCACGCAGATCAATAGAAAACCAAGAAAACTAGGAGAATTTCTGAGTGTGACTTAAAAGCATTAGTTTTATTCTTAAAATAATAGATCATATTCCCTAACCTTCCTTCTCTGTGTTTTTGAAGATATAAAAACAGTATTACCTTTAATGCTTTACGTTAGCTTAGATTTAGGGTAGGGTTTTTTTCTTGCTTTTATTTTAGCAGTTCCATTAAATAGTGGACTGTACCCAGGAGATGACAGCTAATTATGCACAACTACTGCTACAAAGGCTTTATTTGCTCTTCAGCTTAGTTCGTTGAACAAGATCAGAGTTCTTTCTTTGTTAGGATTTTTTGGGGACATATTGCAAGGAGCCAGATCTTCAACCTGAGAATTAACTCCCAGTCACTGTCAGAGATAAAATATGTTATTATGCTAGTATTGCATATGAGTATCTATGACTGATTTAAATGATACCTTGCACAGACTACTTAAAACATATTTCAATCTCTATTTATAGCGTGTAATCAGATGTCTAGCACAATCCTTCCTATACAGACATTCACAGCTTTTCTGGTGCCTCTGTGGCTATTCGTGGAATATAAACACCATCCAAAATACTCTGTATCAGTAAAGCTACGGCTGAGGGATATTTATTTTCCATTCAGTACACAGTACATAAGTATATATGTAAAGCTCTCTTCTTCAGAGACCATTTCCCACTCTATCATGTAGTCTAAAGTGTAGCATGAGACTCGAGTGACACTTGAGGAAGCAGAGTCAGTTAGGCTAAAGCCAAAACTTCCCAACACGCGAGTCCTCGTAGCCAACAACACTCAGCTCTCTCAAGAGATGAACCACCGTATTTGGTCTGTCTGGTCTAATGAGATTATTACTTGTATCTAGAAAATTAAGCATTTAAGCCCTGACGCCAGCCCCAGACTCACCCATCTGATCTTCTGTCGTCCTTCATCCAAACTGGCATAAAAACATTTTTATCTGCTGAGCAGTTGTTCTCCGTTCTCTCAATCTCATACAGCTCAGGTACCAGACAGATGGCACGTTGACACACTTAGTCTAACAGTGATTTCTATTTATCACATATATGCAGAAAGCCCTTAAATGTTCTTAATCCTTTCCTTTCCCTTCTCAGCATGGATCCTTGCTTCTGGATCCCCCCTTTGTCAGAGGTTGCTTGGCTCAGGTGGGCAGCAGGACTAGGAGCTGGTAGGACAGGACAGGCATGGACCAACACAGCTCACGGTGGGCTGGACCGTCCGCTGTAGCGACGAGCTGTCCTACTGTCCAGCTCCTAAGGAATGACGCCACTTACAAGCTTTGATTTATCATGGAGAGTCTCAGCATTAACATTTTCTATTTAAATCAGTAAGGTAGAATTTTCCACCATACTTGTTTGGTGATGGTTAAACAGTGATACAGAGCTTCCTGGGGAGGACTGATGGCCCCAAAGCTTAATTTCAGCACCCTGTATTTTATGAAAGAGCATAAAACAATAAAGAAGTCCCTGCTATACATGGCTATACAGCACTAACATCAGCCTGCACTAACGTTTCTTGATACAGTCCTACTCACATGATACCTTTCTTCCACTCAATAAATGGCTGCAGTAGTCCCAGAAAAACCTAGAAAGGCCCTAAAACATTCAGAAGAGGAAGAGCACAAACCTGCTGCTTATGTCTCACTCTTGCTTCAAGCGGCAGAAGCCCCCTCTTGCCTTCCTGCCCCAGCAATTTGCCAGATTTATGGCTACGGCTTGTCAACGTCGAATAGCAGACTGCAGCAACCTTTATAAGAGGATAGCAACATGACATTTCAAATAATGAGAGCAGCCTGACCAACACTGACTTTCTGCCTCAGCTTTTACTATTCAGTTGCTAGAAAGGAAAATGGGGAACAACCTTGGAGACACTTCTACCAATAACCATATGTGCAGGACTTGGACTTGCTCAAATACTAAACTAACTAATATACTAAACTGAAAAGCAGTAGCTCCTCCTGAAGGTTCACGCTATCCTCATCAAGGACATTTTTCTACCTCACCCTGGATACAAACATGTGTTCCGTACTTCTATTGAACTTTGCAATATTTTAAATAGCAAACTACATTATTAAAAAATTAAAAAAGCAAAGCCTAACTTCCTTTATAATTTAAGATTCTGTTTTCATATAGTAGGAGCAGATGTGCAAATGTTTGTTTACTCCATTCTTGATAGTAGGCATTTGCTAGCAGATGCATGAAATTAATTTCTGCCCTAGTATTAAAAATCATTTCCTTGATTTAAATGTCTCTGATAAAGAAACAGTATCATAAAGTAGTTTAGCTGATGAAGCAGCACAAATAGAAACAATACTTGCTATTTTAGGATTGCTATTTCTATTTGCTTAGATTGCATAGTGTGTCTTTCAGGCAAACAAATAATTATTTGTAAAGTCTTCCATCCAAACATTTTTCTTTGAATGTGTTTCCAAACGCAACATAGGAGAATATTCATTTTTAACTGTAAGAAAAATAATTTTAGCATCAGGCTGTGGTTTCTGTAGGTTTCACGCAGTCAAAAGAAAACGCAGGCTTTTATTCTCTTTTTTTTTTTTTCCCTGTTTATCAGTTTATGGGGAGTACTGTGCAGTTGCAGAAAAACATTAAGGTATTACTAGTGCACTCTTATTTTGGCCTCAAGTGTGTGTCCACAAGAAGCCTTTGTGGCAGACAGAGAGCAATAAGGGGGTTTGTTACAGAAGCAATGCTCCTCTTGGGCTCCTTGTTGGTTTGGGGTGTTTTCATGTTTAGAGCAGGCTTTCAGAGAATTGCTGATGTACCCAGCTATGCAGGCCACGTGGAAGAGAAGACACAACAATTCGGACCCTGCCTATACTTCAGGGATTCCGAAATACTTAAACCTACAGCTTCTGTGTTTCTTAATAGAGCTCTAACTGCTAGCATGGATTTACTGGATATAAATCCATTCTTTTTAACCAGAACCGCCTCAATAAGAGAAACTGGGGAAAAAAAAAGTGGATTTGCATTCTCCCACATAATCCACTCATTTGGTCTACAGACTGTCCCTGGACACAGGCAGGTAGAGCCTGAGCCTTTGTGCAACCGCCGGCCCCGTAAGCTCCCATGGTAGCTATTCACGGAGTAGGAAGGGAACACCAGGCTGAAAAATTATTCCATGGCTTAAGCATGGACTAGGATAGGTATCAAAAAAATCTCCTGGAATTTCTAGAACAAGGGAAAGTAAATTTGATCCATTTTATTATTACAAGTCTGTAATGATTTTGTTATTATAAATAAATAAAAAGAATGGTCTGTTTTCTGCAACAAACCTGTAACCCTCAGCGAGACATTATTTCCTAAGCGGCTTGAACAAGTAGGAACTGCAGAACTGGAGCAAACACAGTGTAATTGGTAAAATGATAGTCTAAACTACACTGTTGAATTTGTTATTTTGTATTTATTTTTGAGAGGCCTATACACCTTTATTTGGGCACATACATCCTATTCCTATTAGACCTGCATTTCACTTTTGCATAAAATTTATAGCTAATTTAGTTGCTTAATTTCAGATGACAAAGTAACATTAAACCATCAGTTCCATCAGAGTCACCATCTGTGAAAGCGTCACCCATAAATCCATTGATTATAACTAATCTGCCACAGAAGTTAATGAAGTTGATGTATGATTTTGTGTCACTTAGGAACTGTATGTACTGAATAGGAATATCATAAAATGCAACTGGTTTAATACAGACTGATGCTCCTTTTCACAGTCTCTCAGTGCTTCACCATGCCCTGGACTGCCCATAGTGACAGAAAGTATATCTAGCAAAAAAAAAAAAACAAACAACCCCAAAACAAACAAACAAACAAAAAAAAAAAAAAGAGAAGAAAAAGGAAAGTATAACTTATTTCTGTCTTGTATTACACAGCTCTTCCAAGCCATAATGCTTTGTTAGATTCCAGCTTAGTACTAGCATCACTGCAGGATTATATAAATACGACAATAAAAGAACAGACACACAGAGCTCATTTTATTAAAACATCCCATAGCACTTTACAAACATTAATTAATTAAGCTTCACAACACACCACTCCCCACTTGAAGACTATTTATCTGTGCATTACTACTCCCCGCTCAGGCGCTAGTGGGTCTGTCACAGGGTCACTGTGGATACTGTCCCGTGGCAGCACAGCGGATAAATAAATAAATAGTCCTCTAAAAATATTGGCACAGTTTCCTGCTGACAGTATCACTCTTCCAGACAAATGACCTGGGAGGGCAGCAGCTCTGCAGCCCAGGCTCCTGTTGAGCACATACTATTATACGTCTTAGCAGCAACAGTCATTTGGGTTGCCCCCGACCTCAACCCTACGACGACATTTTAAAAGTGCCCTCAATTAGCGATCAGATTTGCCGCTGATCCAACGCCTCCAGAGGAGCGCGGCGTGGAGGAACAGTACTGCCGCCCGGCTCAGGTCCACCCTGCGATCTCAGGCTATCTCTTAGGGTGCTTTGCAGAGAAACCACGAACTTGTGAGCGTGGCCCTTGCCAAAGCGGAGCCCCTGCAGCTCCTGGGGGGTCTCGGAGGGCTGGCCACGCTCAGCACCCCTCTGCAAACCATCCTGCTGGGGGCAGCAATACAGTCGGCGTAAGCAAGTCTCGGGGGAGTGCTTTGGGCTATTTTATGGGGAATGTCAACTTCACTGACCCCTTGACGACAGTGAAGTCTCAAGTGAAAGGCTATGGAGGAACCCTCCTGCCCTGCCGTGGACTCACAACATATTTTTTGGCGTGTCCTGCTCGACCGTGTCCCTAATATCCCCCGCAGAAGCTGGCTGCATCAGGAGCCGAATCTGATCCTTCTAATAATGCCTGCAGGAAAGGCTGACACGAGGTCTGTTGTAAACACATCAGAAATTACTTCACTTGCCCAAATTTTATCTCAGGTGAATCTCTCCGGTGCTTAGCAACACCTCATATTAAAATTCTGTTTTAAAATACAGTGTTAATTAAGCAATTAAGGATGGCAACACTTATTTTATGGCATCATTTACTCATAGTTAGATTGTGCTGTAAGGTTAATTGCATGCAGCATGTTTTATGGCCTTATGAAGTGCAGTCTTCCTTTTCTTATTGCTTTTATAACAGATTATAATGAATTCTTCTTTATGTATTTGAAATTATTTTTTTGATAACAAAGTGGTCTTATAAGATGCTGTCAGCTAGAGTTTAGCTACAGTTAGAAGACACATTTGCACTGTGTATTAAATGAAAGCACACTAGATAAAAAAGAGCAATCTAGAAAAACCAGCAGCAACATTCATTACAAATTTAGAAGTATAAAGGATTTGGCATGCAGGAAATAGTGCGCTACAACTTGAAAAAGGAGCATATGTATTGGTAGGAGACATAGGCATTGCTTATGAGATCAGTGTGGTACAGAGCCATTGGGTAAGAATCAAAATGACAGACTTTAGCCAGAAAACATAAATTTCAGGAATGGTGGGACCAAATCAGCAGTGATATTTCTTATTATGACCTGTTTTCTACTGAAGAACCAAACAGAAATACTGTTCAATAGAATAAAATGAGTTTAGTGCAATGCACAGGAAGGCTCAGCTCCCAGTCAATCCCTGATTCGATCTAACCCGTGCAAAGAACATTCCTCAAAATTTGTTATAAGGGCAGAGTAGGAAGAAAATAAAGTAATATTCCTTTTAATAAAATGATGATTCACTTTCTTGATGTGCCTGTACATGGGTATGATTAATACATTAAATATGAATAATTTATCAGAATGTATTTGGAACAATGTGCATGCCTAGAAATATTTTTAAATTCTCCTGCGATGCACTCGTGAAGCAAAGCAGAACAAACATAGCCATTATCCATCGCACACACTACCAGAACACCTAAACTCACCTTCCTCTTCTAAAAATACCTAAAGCAAGCACAGACTGCAGGAGTGACAACAGATTAGTTCTGAAAATAAGGGACTGGCAGCAGTAGTACGCAGAGGGCAGGACACGTGCGGCTCTCCCGCAAGAAATACAGGCTCTCGGGGGACCTGGGCACGGACTGAACCGAAAGATGAGAAGAACGAAGGAGTCGTACAAATAGTTACCTGCGCAAATCAGTTCAAGGTTATCGCAGGGACTGTTTAATTTTCCCTTTGTAACTCCTGTCCTTAACTGGAACGCACATGCCCCAGCGGTCCGTACTACCAACGGGGAATCACATTAACGTACCAAGTCTCGCAGACTGCGTTAACTTGAAACAGTGCCCGTGTCTAACTCCAGGGAGGATTATCTCAGCCTGTGACTGTGGCTTCCAGGTGCCATCTCAGTAGAAGAAATATTAATAGTAGTATCACTCGTAATGACTTAAACAAACCTCCAAGTCTAGTGTGCCATTGGCAGAGCAACCACAAGAGACTAGCAAATGGAGTTGCTGAATATTAACACAGAGATACGAGGCAGAGGAATAAACGTCCGCGAAGGGCTGTAACGCTCAAGAGCCTGTAAGAGACAATCAGAAGACATGTGGCAAGTGTTAATTAGTAACAAGCTATAGATGAGCATTCCCATCGATCTCAGGAGGCCGAGGGAGCCCTTTCCTTCAATTACTGTTCCTGCTCTCCTGACTCGGGAGCGGCTCCGGTACCTGGGCAGCATCGGCGCACGCTTGCAGAGACAGATGCGCTGGGAAGGCACGTGGGATCAGGGGACACGGGGTGAAGACCCCAGAAAACACACTCGCAGCTCTAAGAGCTCAGCTCCTCAAATGTAAAATACAAAACGCTTTATTAGGGTGAGCCCATACCCATAAAATTAGCCATCCAAGAGGGGACTGTCTTGTATATTCCCATCTTGCTCACTGCAACAGTTAGCACCTCGGGACAGGGATTGTTTCTTCCACCACATTCAAGTGTTGCTCAGCCTTTGTTTAGACACTGCTTTTAATAGACATAACTATTAGTAATAGCCTGCTAAGAAGATTACACGTATACCTATTGTATTCCAGCTCCCTTCTCCACTCATTATTTCCTCATGAATTACTGCTACAGGAATGGGCTTAGAAAAAGCTTTACTTTGCTGTCTCTGTTTCAGAAAGTGACTTTTTCAGTGTCACATTTAAGTAATCAATAATTGATAATCAGAAATTGATATTTAATTGAGCATCCCTCCAAAATTGCTGGCATATGAGATAAGATGTCACTATAAATATGCTGTTTAGTAAATATCTTCTCATTAGAACTCAAAAGAAAAACTTAAAAGAACTCATAAACATTTTAAAAAAACAACACAAGTTTTAAGATATTTGCAGTAGGATACACATACAAAGGTCCAGTTTTGACTTTTGGACCTAGAAGCAAAATTTTCAGCATATATATATCATCAGTTGAAATAGACTCAAATCCTTCCTTAATTATTTATTTATTTTTATTGACTTTATTCAGGAAAACTCTCAAACAAGTTTTCTTCTGAAGCTGGGGTATCAGTGATCTTGTTACAAGTCTTAAAGCACAATATGCATCCATTTAAATTTCACCATAGCAGAATAATTCTTTGCAGCAGACACCTTACTCCATAATGACACGCCAGTGATTTCTTGAGACAAATAAAATGTCAACACAGATTTTACATCAAGCTCTTTACCAATCACAGATCCATCTGCTTCTGCTGCATTTGCCTTCTGTCTGCAAAATATTCATCTGTACCATGGGGAAATCCCCTACTGAAAACCTTAGATCTCTTTCGCTTTCTAGTTCACTAACAGACATCCTGCACTTCCCTTTAAATTGTTAAATCTGTAGTAAATGCAATTTCTCAGCTGAAGACACCTCCGTGGTTTCAGAGCAACTATACAAGGTTTGATCCCCTTAGATTGTTGCACCAAATCTAAAACCAGTTTAAAGTTGTGTTGATACTTGCGTAAACCTTAGCACACCAAGCATTTGCAAGCAGCACTCTTCTCCCGTAAACAGCAGCAGACGTTGTGTGCACGCACAGTACGTCGCTCCCCCGATCGGAGCTAGAGTGGCCCACTCACAAAAGTTTAAAAGACGAGACTTCTGCCATGACCTCATCCTCACCATCAAATCTCTAGGCATCAACCCAAACAGATAATATTCCGTATTTGTTCTAGAAAAGGTCAAAAGGCACCTTCTAATTTTTGTAACCGCAGCAAAGACGTTGAGCGTCCCAAGAAACGCATTGTGTGCAGCGAGTGCATCCAAGCGGTGGATTTATCTGGGCTGCGAGCTGAATCACTTAACCAGGAGGCCGTAACAATTCTTGATGCTCCAGACTTTGATTGCAACCAAGCCGGCTGTGCAGTTCACACTGCTACATCTGATGGTGCTGAAGAGACACTGTTTGCTGTCACTGACCTTTAGAAACGCTTACCCAGTTGGCCGTCGTGCCAGTTCCCTTGATCGTATCAACTGGCAACGCCACTTTAACAAAACGGTTTTCTGAACAAAATCCAAGCGTAACCTGTAAATAGCTCTTCTGTTCTTGTTTTAGGCATGTCACTTCATTAGACTATAAATATCAGAATTCAAAGGTCATGAAGAAAAATGCAAACACCATTTGTAAGGGTGTTATAAACAGCATATCACTAAACGGAAATAAGTAGCGATCTGGACACATTTCAGACTGAAGTTCACAAAGGGAAAAGTATTCTCCCATTTACAAGATCAAGTACAAAGAGGTCTTTGCACTTTAAAAGAGCAAGATCCATACATTCTTTATATAGCACAAATCAATGTTTCATGGCTAGATAATGGTCCAATAACTTTGTCTCCTGAAGGACTGCTGAGGATCAAATGGATACAATTAAGTGAAAAATATAAGTACTTACAGGAAGAGTTTAAAATGGATTAAATCATAAACTACACATAATGTCTAGTGAAATACTCTATGCAAACCAACTGAGGTCACATCAGTTTTCTTCTTGGAAATCTACTGTAGGTAGTCAGTGAAAGCAGTGAATTAAATTTATGGGAAGATAAAACACCACAGTCACTCCGACATTTTAAAAAGCAGGAAAAAAAAAAAATCAAACAAAACTACTGCATTTCAGAGCAGTAACTCTCAACACCAACTTGAAAGTATGCCAGACCAAATCCAAAATTGAGAGTTGTTTCCTGCAAAGCAACGTACAGAGAGAACCTTTCTGCATGGGCTTCGGCACCAAAACCACCTTTCACCGGCCTTGGCTCTCACCTCTTGTCCTTGGAAAAACCTGCTTCGCGGTAAAGACATAGGCAATAATTAGAGAAGAGGCCAGCCAGACTATATATATTCTCAAACCAGACGTCAGAGAGCCCCTTTGCACCACAGCACCGTCTACAGAAGCGTCACGCGTGCGGCTTGGCCGCATGGCCCTACCCAGATGCTGCTGTAGGGAGAGCTGGCCCTTTCGGTAGAGGCTGACCCCTTCAGCCCATTAGCCACCCCTGTAACAAACTGGATAAAATGGGGTCTGCTGCCGAGCTGCAGACTGCGGAAAGAGCAGGAGCACGCTTCCTCGCTCCCCCTCCCAGCTGCTCAGTCTGAGAATTTGTCACTGCCACCGAGAAACCGCTCTGCCAATACTTACAGTAATAAATTAAAGCCTATTAAAAACAGAAGTTGACTCCTCAATAGCACAAGATTTAATGTCCTCTGCCCTCCTCCGCTAGAGTTGGTTTTGCTTGACTTAAATAACATATTTATAAAATTTGAGCATACAGTTTCTTCAAATACTAAACAGCTATTACTGTATACCTTAGACTTCCAACTCTCTCGCTGTATGCATCTTGATTATACACATCTTGTATCACCAAGGCTGCCTCATTTCAAAGAGGACAAGAATGAATGATGGAAAGGTCTGGTTCTTAAAATAATAATAATAAAAAAAGCTACAAGCTATTTAAAGAGTGAAGAATTTTGCATAAGTAAATGAGGTATGAGTATTCTTCACTAGATAAAATATTATTGGACTACGTCAAAGGCGACTGTTTTCCTCCTCTGGTATTAATGAGAGGAAAAAAGTGATGAATTTCACTAATTCTGAATTTTGCATTTATAAAGTAAAATTGCTCAGGTGCCACAGATTGATTAGACTTCTCTGATTGAATCTGTCTTCATTGTAACTCAAAACAACAAGCAAATAAAATTACTACAGGAGTAGCTTCAGCTCGTGCAACATAAATTCTTCTTTAATATTTTAAGATCAGAGTTTGCTCAATTAGCAAAACGTTTGGAGAAGACAAGGAAGATTCATCTACCGCCATAGCGCCGTCAAGCACGTGCAGGGAAAATCACGGGCTGCAATTACGATAACTACACATAAACATTGTAGAATGTTTACGTGTGGTTATTGCAAAATGAAATTTGGGATGCGCAGCCTCCGCTCTGACAGGCCAGCCTTGCCCAGACCAGGGTGGTTTTCAGATGCCCCTCCGAGACCCAAACTTGCAGTGACACAGCACCCTGGGGAAGGGCCAGCAGCGGGTGCCGAGACCCTCTCTTCCACACCACCTTCTAAATAAATTCATTACCTTAGCTGTCTTGGGATTTTAATCGTATTTACTATAACTGAGATCCACTGTGAAGCAGAAGGAGCAGATATGATTTCATGTCACATCATATGACACACCAGAAAAAGGTTATAAGAGAATTAAGTATTGTTGGTCACTTTGGTTTTTGCTTTGCCTTCACATTGACAAAACCTTTTCCCAGGTTTTTTCTACAGATGTTGGAAAGATGTGAACTATTCTATGGCTACAAGGAAATTTCCAGGTGTTATTGTTATTAGTCATTATCTTTTTATGGCATCTTTGTATATGATACTACATTCTTTCAAAGAAGTGTCTTGAATCTCAAATGTTATCCGTTCAGCTAACACCACACAGCTGACTAGAAAATCTGTGATGTAAAGTGAATGAGGTCAGATGGGAGAGAAATACAGTGCTAAAAAAAAAAAGAGACGACTCACTGCCATCTGTTTGCGATTGGATTAATAAACAAACTATTGAAGAACCCTTGCAAATAAAAAAGCCTCAATTATTAGGATGAGGGCATGTTTTTCAAATTAACCTTTCAAATTGAAGCAGTAATAAAACATTGATATGCATGCAAAGCCTCTCTAGATCTTTAATGTGTCAAGAGACATGTTTAAAATTGATTTTAGGATATATATCACCTTTAGTAAGCATAAGCTGAATAGTTCTTTCTTCTCCAGCAATGAATAGGAAATGTCCTTTCAGAAAACTTTGCAAAATGGCATTGAATTCCATTCCTAACTGTGGCTCTGACAGGAAAATAACCTCACTTGAGAAGAGCTCTCGAGCACCGTCTTAACTTCCACTGGATTCCACCCAAATGCACACTCAAAAATAAATCTACTTTCAGGCTCTCTATTTTTGGGATGTTTAACAAAATGATAAACAAACAGAACTGAATCACTGGGAAGTGAAAGGAGAAACCACTCAATTTATGCCAGAGTTTTTTTGCACAATAGACCGAATGAAAAGACTAAATAAAAACTAGAAATTGAACCACAGCAAATCTGACAACACCCCCACACAAATTACTCCATTCTAATATAAAAGTAGTATGAGCCTGGAGCTGCTAAGTCTTATGATTGGTTTCTTATATTTTCTGGTTTCCAGTAGCAGCTATACTTCAGCAATCACGCAACCATTTGCTCTTACCATAAAGCAGTTGCCTACCTCTGATCACACGCTGGTTCAATTTTCCAGCTCAAAATCAAGTATGTTTCTACTACAGCCATTTGGAATTGTTGCCTTAACTACAAGAACAGCCTGAAAGGTTTCAGAACAGATGCAAAAACGAAATTAAAAAACGTGCTGAACAAATACCTGGTGGTCTGTTCCTTCTTTTGACTGACTGCAGAAACGTGCTGCAGCTATTCCAGCAAGACTTAACAACTCTGCACTTCTAGACTATGAACTTCTAGACTGAACTTCTTATAACACAGCAGTGGAATCCTTTTATATAAGTGCTTTTAGCAAATCTAATCATTATTTCATAAGTAAATTACTGACTCTGGCTTCAAATTTCCTGACTTTCTCTGTCCATCTATTTATCAATATAAAATGTCATATATATCAACAAGATTCTGGCTGACATGCACACATTCGTCTATTCTTTTCTCTTTTGAGGAATAAACTAGTTTTCTTTGGAACAATCACTGGAAGGAAAATCAATGGCTTACATTCGATTTTTGGGTTCCTATTGCACAAAATGTCAGAACAGTCTGCCAGTTATTTCTATTTTCTAATCCAGCAAGTAGAATATGATAGCTGAGATATAGTTTTTGGGTTTTTTTTTGGTTTGTGGTTTTTTTTTTTTTTAAACCAAACAAAACACAACTTTTTTTTATAAGTCTTATACATTATAAAAGAAATTTGTTCCTCTGTGAATTTGTGGTACTCCAGCTCAGTAGAAAATTTGATGGGTTTGGGTGCCTTGAAGCCTACATATTTTCATAGCTCATTATATCCAAAATCATAATTACTGTCTTCTACAGAATTTCCCAGAAAAGTAAGTAAAACTATAATTTTCTAATTAATTCGGTATGACTTTTCCATACTGAAACTGGCCCAGGTCTTACAATTTAAAAGAGTCGTTTCTACAGCTGAAAAGATAAGAGGACTTTTTTGACATGGTTATGCAGGTTTGACACCTTGAGAATTCAATCATTCTGGCAAAGGTGGACAGGCCTTCAGGAGTAAAAAGAATAAAATAACAATAAAAGATGATGAACAGAGAGAGATAATCTGGCTTTTTGCCCACGGTCATTAGATTCTCCCACAAAATTTAACATGTAGTGTATATAAAAATGCTGAGATGGATTGGTAAAGGCTACAGGAATCAGAATAACAAAAAAAAAGGACGATCAGTGTTAAGAGTGATAGAAACTCTTTGTTGGAAATAAGTTGATTAATCTAGGATCTTATTGCCTTGCATTCATAAGCATACAGTTTAAGATTTCTTGCATACGGTGTTAGCATTAACTATTTAAGTCCCTCACACTCAACATACACAGAAAAATAAAACACCAAACTTCCATGGAGAAGAAAGATCCTCTCTTTTCTTGCACAAAAGACAGCCCTTCCCACCTACATAGTTACTTTGGTTATTTTAAGTCCCTTGAGACCCTTTCCTGCCTGCGATGTTTTGCAAAGTCTAAATCAATTTTCTTGGTGGCTTTCCAACCTACTACTACTCCTGGAAGTTTTATTCCTTGCCCTTTTCCACAGGGATGCCACCAGCTAGACACCTACAGCACATTCTCCAGCCACAGCTGCACACAACTTGGAAGGCTCCTGTTGTCTCTGGTCATTTGAAACTGGCCTCACCGCTGGCCAAAAGCTCCCCTGCCTGCAAATAAAATCTATGCTTTGTTTTAATTATTTGCTTTCTGGGGAAAACATTACACTTGCTGACAAGAAACAGTCATATAATGTCAGCCAGCTTAATGACTGTGGTTACAGCACACTGTGATGTAAATTGAAGAAACCGAGCTCAGCAACATGCTACGTTAGTGAGCAGTGAGTTATTTCGCTTGTTTTTAAGCTCCCTTTAGGGGATGATCTGATTTCTTTGCAAGCCAGTTTATTATGAGTTTATCTTGAGGAATTAATTTTTCAATCATAGCACGTATATTTTAATTGTGGTTTTTGGCAAATTGTTCCAACAGTACCAGCTGTACCTAGAGCCTCCTTTCAAAGTGAAGTAAATTGGATCTCACATAACATAAATGAAGTTTACATTAGGAAAGAATAACGTTTTTACCTTCTGTGACTTGTTCCCCCCCACCCCTTCTGATTAACAGTCACCAGAACAATGAAAAGGAAAGAGAAAAACATTACTTGAGCTTTGATAGCTACAAGTGACAATAATGTAAATCAAGAATTTCCAGTGTCTTGAGTAATCATTTGGACAATTACCCACTGAAGATCATTTACAAAAATAAACAAACCTTCTCCGTGACTGTATCTCAGTTAACCGTTTGTTGTGAGACCCTTACCGAGGGTTTCCTTAATATGCAAGACCTGCCCTGCTCTTGGTCCCGGGGGCCAAGCGAGCCCCTCCACCTGCACTGCTGGCGGTGACTCCGAGCACGCACGGTGACAAAACACTGCGCAACGGAGGAGAAACCGTCCCGCTTTCTGGCCTTATGTTTTCATCATCTTTAAAGATAATTTCATTTCAGGACAGAAGAGAACAGTGATTCATGGTGCAGAAAACATACTTTGAAACAAGGTCAAAGCGGCTCTGTTATTCACTATATAGGATAGAAAGGAAAAAGACCATATGACTATTAGAGCTGATGGATAACAGAAGGCCCAAACTTTAAGAATTATAGTTTCAACGTTTTTACCGGAAAAAAATTGTGCAGGACAAAATGCTTTAGCTCATTGACCTTGAAGAAATTGGCTTCATTTCATCCTTAGTTTTATATATACAACTAGAGATCAGCAGCTTGGATGTGTTGTTCTAAAAATGCTAGAATGACATACTGATCTTAAATTTCTCCCAGATTTCAAAATTAATTTTTGTCCACACTATCTGATCTAAAATGCCCACAAAAGGTATGTGAAACAGCACTTGCTAAGCAATATTTTTTAAGAAAGAAAAAGTCAAAAAGATTTTTAAAAGTCACAACTGATCAGTACTTAGATCGGGAACAGATTTCTGAAGATTTTTTTAACGTACCCATAAAAAGCCTTTGACAATCTATATATCTAAATCAGATCTATCTAAAGTCTCTTTGATGCCAGCCCTACAGTTAGTTCCACTATAGGTTATCTGCAGATAGCGAGCCGCTCCTCAATTCTCACTTTATTCACTAGAGAATTCAAGTAGGACTGAATAAGTTTTACAAAATACACGACAAGGGACAACGTGCAGCTTTAACCCCCGCCTCGGCTGGTTTCCAGCTATGGGAACTGATGCGAATCACTTGGCGCAAGAAGGACTGAGCAGTATTTGGGAAGACGGGGACAAGCTCTCCAGCCTATGCGAAGCTCCCTGTTATCAGACAAAAAGTACCTGTCAAGTATTTCACAGAAAGTTGATAACATGATAA
This sequence comes from Haliaeetus albicilla, assembly GCF_947461875.1. Taxonomy (NCBI): domain Eukaryota; kingdom Metazoa; phylum Chordata; class Aves; order Accipitriformes; family Accipitridae; genus Haliaeetus; species Haliaeetus albicilla. The sequence goes on from NC_091491.1 coordinate 40,722,961, forward strand.
AACTAAACATAACAACAGGATTAGGCAAAAGATTTTAGTCCCCCTCCCAAGAGGAATCAGGGAGGAGGAGGGCTTTTTCCACAAGAAAGGTGTAACATTTCATTAAAAAAAGCAGACTTCGGGGTTCAATTTTTATCAAAAGATACTAGTTTCAGTGGAGAGTAAAATCCAGACCATTGGCAACAACTCTACAGAAACACACACAGATGATATTTAGTATTATGCTTGTGCTCAATATACTGTTTTCATGAAGTTTTTTGTTTCACATATCTTAAGATGCCCTCAGTTCTTGCATTTGACACTAGTGACGAACTATTTTTTCTTCTCACGTGGGTAAAGCATATTGGGTTTGTAGTGACTTTTAATGAGGTAAAGACCAGATTTCTTTTAATTTATTGTGTTTTCATTACATTTGCTGTCTGCTTAGTATTAGACTTAATACATCACTGTAAGGAAACATTCCTTGCGAGGTCCTTTGAAACTGTTTTGTCTTTTAAGCAAAGGCTCTACTTTTTCTTTCGAACCTGATCTGTGCCTTTATTTCGTTGAAACTAATTCCATCCTCGACAACAATAATATCTAACTCTGCCCAGATATTGCTGAACCATTGATAAGTTACAGAAGGAGCTAATAAAGCTAAGCAAGACTTAGGGAAATCCTGGTTAAGCTATTCAAACTGAAAACCAACTCTTCCAGTCAGCAGTGAATTTGGCACTACGTGTAGAACAATTACAAAAGTGCCAAGTTCTGCCTGAGTCACAGCCATGGCACATGGGGGCATATCAGGGGTTAAATATGACTTCATTAAAATTAATGGTAGTTTTGTGTTGAGACTTTTAGCCATGACTGCTACGTCATGGTCTCGTCCATGAGCGTAGCACCATATCTGATACCCAATGAACGGGAATGGGAAGGAAGAATAGCGATAACAAGTATAATCTTGGCTTTATCAAGACTCCATAATTGCTTTCCTTTGCAATTTTATTTGCATGTTCTTAATCTGTAGGGTATGACAGCAAAGCCAACTGGATAAATTAGGGGACCCTGACCAGGGCAAAATGGAAGTACAAGACCACAGAAATGCACAAATTGGAAAAGCAGGCACAATGTAGGACACCATGCTACCAACAGAGATAGCAGTGTGCTAGGAAATACCACAATATTAGTATCTTCTTGGCTCCAACTTCATAAAAACATAGCAGGCACAAGAACTTGTGCCATCCTCATAAAACCAATAGTATACAATTTTGTAATTCCCCTTAGGCTCATCATGGAAGATATGAGCAAATGTCACTCAAAGCTATCCTTACATTTCATCTAGATGTCTTGATTCATAGCAGGAAATTGTGCTAATAAGTCATAAAGGTTCTGTAATTCATTATGTTGTCATTATCGTTTCTAATCTTCCTGTAATTAGGTATCAGTGGGTTTCCTTGGAGAACATATGATTGAGCCTTAAATTGCAGAATATTCTCAGCAGCATATGACTGCAACTGGAGCGCTTGCTATGTAGTGCTTCTCAAGTGTATATTTAATATATGGAGGGTTTTTTTCTACGTGCAAGCCAGTCTGTCAGGGAATGCGTGCTCATTTACTGCATGTGCACTTAACATCTGACAGGTCTGTGGTTATTAATAACAAGTTGGATCCCCTCATTGCATAAACTAACATAAGCAACCTATTCCAGCTTACAATCAGATGGGGGGGGGGGGGCAGTTCAGAGCAATATTGATGTAGTAACACAATTATTTTAGTCTCCTACTTTAAGCTGTATCAGTGGTCAGTTTTCTGAATACATGAAGAAATCAGTTCAGTTGTTCTGTGTAAAATAATTAAGCACATGAACACGCAGTACGCATGCAGACATTTCCATTGTGATACAGCCCAAGTGGGTTATATACGGCATTCTACATATGTATTTTTATGTAGACACACACACAGAGAATATGGCGCTGGAAATCTGTCCATCCACTGTAATGTACAAACATTGTCACCTGAGGCTCCTCGCAAGACCAGAAACCACCACATTCTCCGCACTTTCTGCAGCTACTGGGTAAAGATCGTCCCACGGGGCAAGAGCCACCAATAGCTCTGACGGCTAAGCCAGGGTCCGGAGGAGCGAGCAAACAAACATTTTCCTAGCAGAAATTTAAGTGTGCCTAAGAAAACTCACTCTGGTATAAACTGTTTTCACAGTAATGGCAATGGTATATCTGTCGTCATTAAAACACTGACAAAAATACAGTTAAACGGGCTCAACGAGTATTTTTCAGCTGACGATTTACAGGGAAAATGGTTAGTCTTTTCACAAAGCCCAGTAACATGCCAGTAGAAACCTATTACAGTAAGTACCTATCCTCAATGAAAAGCAAACAATGAATATCCCCTTATCTCTTGGTTCTGCCAGCTAATGGCTTCTCTTGCACAAAAAGAAATTGAGTATGAAAGCAATACATATTTTTCCCACATTGTAGCAGGAAATGCTGAAATAATTAATAGCACCTAGAAGTCTAATTACCTGCATATTTATATTTACTAATGCAGTTACTAGCATGACACTGACATCATTATTCCACTTAGTCAGACCCCTTTTATCTAGTCTATCTCAAAAGCATCGTTTCCAATAATGTCGTATACTGTCTTATCTTTCACTTCAGACATTTGCGATAAAGTTTTAAAAATAACTTTAGACATCTTTTAAAATTCAAATGAAACTAAGAGATACATCTCATTACCCATGATTGCTATTGACAAAAATAACACAGTATCACAGGGCTTCTATCTTCAATCTCTATAGCCTCATCCTGAGCCAGTGAAGTCAAAAAAAGAAATTGTTCAAAACGGAAATATGAGACTCCTACTCATGAAATGAGAGCTCCCAGCAGCTATGATAACCATCCCATAAGATATTCACTGTAGATGTAATTTCAGAAGACTCCAAATCTCTGAATTTTAAACAATTTTAACCATTTTCATTACTTAGTGATTTCTTATTACCATGAAAGTTGCTAAATTACAAATGCTGCAGTATAACCCTAAAAGTCAGCTGGATCTAGATGCTAAAAAAAAAACCAAAACACAAACCAGCAGCTTTCCCCATGATTTTGAAAGTTTGTTGTTTTTTTTTTAATTGGACCACAAAGCAGAATCCTAAAGAGATCTTTGCACAAAAATACCCCCACAACCCACCCCTCCAAACCTGTGTTTATAAAAAGTTGGATCTTGATATCTTGGTACTGCAAATCCTTAAAGAAAAAAAGAGCAAAACTGGCAGCATAAAGCTATGACAGTGAATTTTAAGCCTCTTTTTCATATGTTCACAGGGGTCAGGTGTAGATATTGGTAGCAAAAGAGCATATTTGGAGAAATATGGGTTAAATGTGATCCTCAGCTCACATGTCAAGCTCTCAGCTTCACTACCAGGAAGCAGGGCTCAGAAGTATTTATTAATACGTCCGAGCTCCCTTGAGTCTCCTGTCATTAGACAAAATGCCTACTCCCCCCCCCCCAAAATGCTGAGATGCCTGTCTAGCTGTTATCTTCCTACCTTCAAGGAAGCTGCATTTTGGTGATGGGAGCTATAATTTTATTATGCATACAGTTTTTAAAAGACTTCTGGTATCCTTGAATTCATGGAAGAGACATCTGAAATTGTGCTGTACCCAAGTCCTAGTTTCTTGGAAGGAAAATGTTATAAAAATAGAAAATAATGTTACAATATCCATAGTTGCACCAAACATTTGATTGGCTATTTGGTGAAACTTCTTTTAGAGTCAGATCATCTTTCATTCTTCCACAGCTAAAGTATTTAAACAACATAAAGATCACCATTTTATATAGAATCAGCAACAAGTAAATATGCAATATATATGCACAATAAGGAAGAATGCAGAATATCTTTTCCAGAAAGAATGTGAATTTTCAGGAGTTAAAATAGGAGTGAAACTTTTCTACAGGTGAATCTTTCTGTGATCTCTTAGCAGCTGAGGGATGGTAAAGCAGATTTTTGTGGACAGCCGCAAGCACTTCTTCTGGATCTAGCAGTGTACAGAGAGGACGGGTGAGAAATGAAACATGAATTTATCACACACTGTTGCACAACCAAATGCTTGTACAAGGCAACCTGTAGCAGCAAAAGGGTAAAACCCCAAAACCTCAAATCTGCAACCTTCCTTCATTTTCCTTGGAAAGCAAGACCCACAGCAGAGATTTATAGTTCTGCAGTAGCAAAACTCATGCCATGTCTCATTTAGGTGAAAGACAAATAGAGATGAGCTCAGAAGGTACATTTGCCTGTTTGCATTGGACTGGAAGAGGCAGGTACAGTTATGTTTCCAAGTGTCTTCCCCACGAACACACAACCGTAAGCACAGAGTGCTACACACCGAGCTGCCTACCGTACAAGCGGCTATCTCCGAAATCAGTGCGAGCCCTCCAACCTCGCAGGCCCTGGGATGGAGAGACCTCCCTCAGCGGGACGCATCCTAAAAGCCTTCTGAAAGATGTGAGGCTCCTTTGCTCTGTAAAAGAGAAATCTTAGGAATATTATATGAAGAAACCGACAGAGCTGATAAAGCAAACTAAAAGGGGAAATGTATTTTTTCTTTGTATTCATTCTTGGTGTTGACATATCAGAGCATTTTTTCAGGAATGAAATGCCACCAGACAGGGGGTCATCTGGAGTTCACTGTTTACTGAACATTTATGCCACAGTGCTCTCAGCTGTAAAAAGATAAAAATTCCCTCTATGTGAAGAAAAAAAACCCCAACCATATTCTACCAGCTATATTAAGCATTACCTATCATCAGCCATACTAGATGAACAACTCTTTTCCCCTCCCTCCCAAGCTACTTTTAGGAGTTGTCTCTTTGAAAGAAATTTGCTTCTGTCAGTCATCCAAAGAATTCCTGCTTAACCTCTCCATCCCGACATGGGATGCAATCACAGAGGCTGTTTTTCAGAGGCCACCACTTAATACAGAGGGGAGGAATATTAGGTACAGAGTATATCAGCAATACTGGAAACAAGATAAGGATGTGCAGCTGAGTGACAACCATCAGCAGCAGGCAGTTATTTTTCCTTTCTACCACTAACATGGGAGAAATCAGGAAGGTGCTCAGGGCAGCTATATGCTGAACTGTAGCTGGCACTGCTACCCAAAAAGTGGCCTGAGACCCTTCACTGTTTCTCAGAAGGTGCCAGGATTAGGCTCTTCATAATCTATAGGGCAGAAGGAGAGGAAAAAAAACTTCTTGAAGTTCACCTAGAGGGCGAACATTCATGTTTTATTCTCTCTTTTTGGTGACCTGCTGATAGCCACCATGGGATTAACTGGAATTGCCCACAAGAAACCATCAGCCCTGTATTTTAGAATCAAACACTATTACCATAAAAGACCTGCATACCACATATAATATCCAAAATAATTTTGTAATATTAGAGGACCAGCGGTGGTATCCTCTTTTATCCTCAAGTATTTCTTAGACTTGTTCATTTTGCAAAAAACATGCAATTTAGTATCACGTATCCAGGTATCAAGTATGTCACCGAATAGGTATTTTCCAGTTAAAAATCCCTCCAGTTGCCTTCCTTACGCAAAACAAGCTATGCCATCTATTTTGAAGTTGAATTTCTCATTGACTCCTGCATTGATTTTCCTTAAAAAAATAGAGATGACAACACGACAACTGTCACTAGATGGTCTACGTTACACAGTATCTCCTGTATTGTCAGTCAGACATGACATCCCTCAAAAAATCTGGGGGGAAAAACTGTTCCTCTTCCTTCTATTTTCATGGCAATTATACGCTTTTAGGACTGCCCAGCACTGTAGCATACAACTGACTTTGAGGTAATTATACAGGCTTTGACCTATGGCAATCCTACGGCAACACAACCCAACAACATTTTCTCTCTGCTTTCAATCTACTACTGCTTAGAAGAAAATGAAGACATGTGGATTAACACCAACAATCTCACCAGTTTACGCCAGGTTATGTACAGTCGATGCTTATTCGGGAGCAGCATCTCCTCACAGTGACAGATAAATCAACTAAAACACCCATGAAAGAGTAAAAACTTGGGAACTGGCGCAAAGCAACCATCAGTCCATGTAACAGGGATGGGCAGCAGAAGCGGTGTTATCCCCGAGAATATCCACTGGCTGCGATCAAAAGCTTTTCCAAGTGCTGTGATCCACACGGTGCCCTGCTGGCATGCTGGACACGGCTACGCTGCAGCCTTGGCTGTACCGTCCTCAAACGTCGGGGAGAGGAAGAGAGAAACAGGCCTTTTCATCCCCATCAGTTAAAAAGAAACTTTGGCAAACTTTCTAAAATTACCCCCTGCTTCTTGTTTGCTTTCAATGCTTTGTTTACTCAATTCCTTTGTGATTTTTCATGATGTTTTCAATTCACAAGAAACACTTTCAAAAGTTGCTCAGGCTCCTGTGCTTGTGGCAGTGGGTGCTTTGCAAGTATGATATTATGAGTGTTATATTCTGATTTTTGTGAACTCACATTTTTGTCAACAGCACACTTGAAAGAAGAAATCTCCTGAATTCTTAATTAGTGTAAAGGTATAAATAGCCCCAAATTGCACATTGGGAGCATCATTTATCCCTAGTTCTGCATGAGCTTCATTTTCTTAATTGAAACTAATTTTTTCCTAACCCAGGAAAAATAAAAAATGCCAAGAAAACTTTTTTTTTTTTCAGCATTTGCTGAAGCCAAGTCCCTTGATTCAGAGAGCACGTTGGTTTAATCCAAATTGCTCCCGATGTAAGCCCAAGTCGTCTAATGAGATAATGAGATATACCACTATGCATTGCTGTGCCCCTGAGGAATCTCATTAAAATTTGGAAATAGCACTATTATTAACCACTTTTTTCCTGTGAATACATTTTTAAATTATTTAACAAGATCTATAACAAACACAGTAGCATCCATTACTATTTGACGGAACATTTAACCCGATTTTCTAACTGCCCTAGTTCTGCAGTCTCTGGTGTAGGAGCAATGAACTCAGTGGGGCTCTGTGGAAATGCAAAAACTCCTCTGACACATTTTCAGGTCTTCTTTGCAACATGTGGAGAACAGACCTCTTTCCCTACCACTCTTCAGTCGCCAGTTCATTCCTCTCGTGTTTTGTACAAGAGATTGTTAGGAAACAATTTTTTAATGTGATTAATATATTGATATGTTATACATTGTTCCTTTAGCTCCCCACAGGCGGATATGACTCAAGAAAATATAGAATTGATGCGTGAACATATGGAACTGGTTTAGTATGTTAAAAAGGAGTACCAGACAGGCAAGATGACAAGTGAGGAAGCCAACAGTGTACTCTAAGTATCTCCCTGTATACATATTGACACACACACAGGCAGTGTTGAACTTCAGGCCAGTCAGTTGTTCTGGCAGCTTGAGAAATGACCACAAATCCCAACAGAATACAAAGACTGCTACGTGCTAATAATGAAGATTAAAACAATGGTAGATGCATCTATGAGTAACGCCATACTCATCACATATATTTCTCTGGCCATTGCACTGGAAGGCACTGCATTTTCTCTTTTTGTTGCAGTGTTCGTTGTCCTACAGCTTACCAATTTTGACATGTCTTGAAATAAAAAAAAAAGTGGCTATAGCCGCAGAATAGCAACATTCTACTTCAGCTATAAATAAACTTAGTGGGGGATAAAAATAGGCCATGATGGAGATTCCAGCATTCCTTTCAAGTACTCAGCTTGAACGGGTCAATGCAATTTCCCATTATCTAAGAATCACGTTTAAAAGTGGTACTTCTAAACTCTCCAGGAAGAAGCTTGTGCTCCCCTTTATTGTCTTTTGCTGAAAAATGTTACACCTGTTTTGGAGGGCTGATTTTTCTTTCTGTAAAATTCACTCTTACTGTTTATATCTTGAAATAACTGATTTAAATGTCTTTTTTTGCTGAAATACAACAACTAGGAACAAATTCTGTGTGATCAGAACAGAACTGCATTTCATTTGTGACTATTTTCTGTTTCGTGACATTTCTGAAAAGTTAATTTGAACCCAGAAAGCCTATTTACGTGGATAAATCCCTGGCAATGTCCTTCTCTACTGGAATTTTTTTTTTAATTATTTTATTTTTTTAGCAAAGCATTTTAAAAATTGTCAAAAACCCCATTACTAAAAGTGTGTGTAAAGCCTTAACCCCCCCTGGCTTTTACAAACATGTCAGACAAAAAAAATGGAGAGGAAAAATAAAGAGTCTTGGCTAGATCCAGGCCCTTACTTCATACCTGTAGCAAAATTTTAACCAAGCTGAAGATCCTTAAACCGGAGAGAAGGTGTATGTGCATGAGTGACCGCATCAAAATGACTGCAGTATACACAGAAATGGCCAACGAGTAATATCTGTGAATTATGGCTGTGCGGACGTCAGGTCAGGTCAGCTGGCCAGCGGGTACACAGGGGCCAGTGCAGGCTTAGAGAACTGGTGCCGAAGCTAAACCAGCATCGCTTCATTCATACGTAAGCAAGACACAAAAACTAGTTTTAGATACCCGATACCCTTAAGTGCAGTATAAAACACAACCAGAGAAAAGCTGTACTGAGGAGCTGTAAATAATATCCCACATACATACACGTATGTACACATGCACATCAATGACATATCAATGTAGTAATCCAATATGGACAAAATCTTCTGGAATGAAAACTGCTGAATAAATGTAAAACATCCCTCTGATGTACAATCAATTCAACGTGTCCTTCAGAAATCTCGTGGGGCTTGAGCAGGTTTGAAATGCCCCCTACATTTTACACGAAGGATGAAAACTTGTTCCCTTCTTTTAACACTCCCCATTTCTGAAAATCTAGGCGTTATACTTCTCCCTGAAATACAAAAGCTAAACATCTCTCTATGCACCATATTAGTGAGATGCATCAAAAAAGAAAGCATTAACATAATTAAAAATAAGCATCCTTCCCATTTCTGTTTATTAAGCCAAAATGTAATTATCAGAGACATGCTGTACTGGATGTTGCCTTTGCAAACGGACGAGCCTGGCATTGTAAACAGCCTGCTTCCTAACCGCGTATGCATATTTATGTGCCCATTTGTAAACATTTTATTTAGTTGATTTTCAGTCATCAGTTTCTAAGACTTTTAAACACAGTTTAATTAAATTCCATGGACTTACAAACAATTACCATGCACTCATTTTAGAATATTCTCAGCAGCCAAATGTTCAGAATGTTACAATTTTTGGTAATCATAAAGTTCAAATTAATGAGAAGTTAAGATAGAGGGGCTATAACTTCTTTCAGAGAAAGTGAAGTGTTAAGTACACTAGTAAATTAATTTATACCCAGTTGAAGAGAACAGCATATTTTGTTACCATTTGGGGAGATTTCCACTCCTACAGCTTCTCAAAACAACCAGAACTGGCTTGTTTACGGTGGCTTCGCAGGGGTCATCAATGTTCAGCCCTAAATGATGAAAGCTGAACTCTTGTGTGGTTGAAGGTATCTCATTAAACAACTAACTCTGGAACAATACAAGCAAACATACAAGAAATTAAGGTTAAGATGGTAAAAGGCATCCAACTGTTCAATGCTCAACATCCTCCTTGTAAACAACATGCAGCTACAGATAGTCTCTAAAAAAAAAAAAATCTAATTAGGGAATACTCAATGAAAATTCAAAACTAAACAAACAGGCCAGAAGACAAAAAGTAAATGAAAATATATCCAAAGATTAAAATCAAAGAAGGTGAGAAGGATGAGAATGCCATCAACAAGGCTGAATATTCAGTAACGCCTCCTTGTTGTAAACCCGTATGTTGCCACCCCTCCATGATCTGGGTCGCGTTCCACCGAGGCTCTCTGTCCATGTAGGGACATCTCCCAAACAATGATACTCACTGGCAGCGGTGAAAAAAACCTCTTCTGGAGGCTTTTTCCAGGTATTAAGTGGTTTCCCTCTGCCTTCCAGCCATCTGCTTACACATGTCAACACTTCAGGTTTTGAAGAGGATAACAAGGCCGGTTCTTGCAAGCCACAACATCTGCCCTCCAGGTCTCCTCAGAATAACACGGTAAAATCACCTTGAACTTCTCTCGCCTCTCGAGTCTAACTCCCTTTGCCATTCAACTTGTTACCACTGGCAGAGATGTTCTTAATTTTAAGCATAATTCTTCTGATAATAAAAATTTCTGGATCGGGCCCGTGTTGGTGTTCCAACGGTGGATTGATTTGAAGCTGCTCTGCAAACTGTGTTCAAATATTTTAAAGCCTAAATGAATCCTGAACTGGGATGTTCAGCAGTACAATGTACAAGTCTAAAGAACAGACAAGTGAAGTATATGAATGTAACAGCTCCTTTTCAAAAGGAGTTAGATGTAAAACCCAGACTTGGGAAACCAAAGACAACCCCCAGATGGAGCAAATTACTATGCAAGCAAAGGGTATAAGCATTAGATCAATCTTTTCTTTTCAGCGAAGTCAGCAGAGAGATCTCTCAAAAGGAGTGCGATGAGATAAGGAATTTCGTTGCTCCACGAACAATACAGGCTTGAGAGATACAGGAGAGAGATCAGTAGAAGAGAAGATAAGGGTAAAGACTAAAGCAAAGCTAAAAATTTAAAGAAAACTATTGTCGATTCAGGATTTAACCACACAGGAAATCATAAAGTAGAACTTAGGTTTAATCACCTCAATATTACAAACTAAAACTGTGGAGTTTTTTTAAAGCAAGATAATTTAAAAAGTAATGTTCATGAAACTTCTGTCTTTTTAAATGACTGTGCATGAAGTCACACAGAACGAGCCACCTTGTCTCTCCCTAAAACGTCAAATCCCAGTGACTCACATGCTCTAGGCAATCCTTATGACACTTTGCAAAGTTTCCACTAATTTTTTTGCCTCTTAAGCATATTGGTCAGTGCTTCTTATTTCCATAAACGCACTTCCATATGAACTAGCCTGTCTGTGATTTTCTCTGATGGCAGGTCAGATGTTTCCTCTCAGAGCTCCTGGTTTTACAGGTCCTTCTGCGAGGTTCTGCAGATGCCACTTCTCTTTTGGTTCACAGCTGTCGAGGGGGAGGTGGGTATTCACAGAAACTGCTGGGCATGTAACTTTGGGTGCTTAATTTATGTGACCATAAAGGTTTCCTGAATATTATTATTTAAAGTTTAATATTGAACTGGTCTTCACAACAGACACACATTACTAACAGGACAGCTGCCTGGTCAGCATCCTTATCCACTGAATCTATTCCAGTTGTCGAACTGCACTAATTTGATTATAAGAATTATATTGCAAGGCCCCGTTAGGTATGATTATGCACCATCTAATGTAACACTTAACTGCTATTAAGACTTCCATGATGAAACAGTAATAATGGTATATTCATATTAGATACAGATCTTAGAGTAAAGCATGTAAGACTTTGCATGCACCTATCAAAGTCAATGGTAAATAAGAAATATAGATAGAAAGTAATACTGAGACAGCTCTTCGAGCTACAATTCATTCTTGTCTGCATTCAACTTGAGAAAGTTTGATGACATCCATTCCGAACCGGAATGTCAAAGAAAATCACACAGCAAAGGGAGAGCCAGCACTGGGTCAGTAGATACTGAAAAATAGATTTGGGAGTTGTCAGCAAAAATGTAACACTAAAACCTGTGAGCATGAATAATAGTGCCCTAAAGAAGGATATAAATACAGAACAGAATAGAAAGCGAAGTGATATCAGTATGACTCTATGAGCAATTTGGGACACTCTAGAAACATAAGGACAAATATCATATTGTCAGAATAAGAACCTGAAGAAGGCCAACATATTACAGATTTAATACAAAAAAAAACAGAAAATGCACCAATCTCATTGCCCACAGCAGCAAATGAACTAGAAAGAAATATAAGGTCCAATTCACAGACATGGCAATATTGAACTGGGAACAGCATGTAACCTAAAGACAATATTTGGAAGGGGTTGTCATGTATTTGAACAAAGAAAAGTTCATCTATAAATATGACATACACATCTAGATGATTTTTTTTTTCTTTTTCAAGGCTGCATAGCTGTTAGCAAATTCCCCCTACAGCTTTGTACAGGGAGACTCTTCTGCTGTTTTATTTATGAAGGAAAATAAAAGGATGTTACATTATTCACCGAGAGAGAGACAGTGGAGACCCACAGGACTTCCAAGCTTGTTGCTCTGCCCATCACCAGACGCTGCCAGGCTCCCCTACTACACACAATGGCTATAAAGACAACCTAGACAAAACCTCATTCATCCACTGGGTTTTACAAGGAAACCCATTTCCTTTCCCTATGGCATTGCTGGAGCAGGACTGAGGACCCTGGGCTGGGCTGGTTGGGGTCAGATGCCTCCCAAATCCTGCAGGTGATTCAAGCTGGTAATAAGTAAGTAGGGTTGCCAGTGAAGAAGGGATTAGGTTTTGGTACTGAGCCTGAGGTTTTCTTCCTTCTCAACAGTAACTAAACCGATACCTTTTTAAAACAGGAGTTTACAGCAAGATAGAGATGTTTTAAAGCTGCAGAAACTGAAGAAAAAGGTAATGGAAGATGATGGTTTGAATTAAAAATTGGTGACTGTTTTTGAAGTTGTCTGCAGTTTCAAAATCAGTAAATGCCAAAAGAATGAGATTGTGATGGACTCGGGGTGTCTCTGTTATTTATTGAGATTGAAATAATTGAAATAATGCAGGAAGAGAAGCCACAGTCTTTGGAGCAGCAGCCTGCTGCTTTCATACTCCTGAGAATGAGTGTACCAGACCTTGGGAGGCAGAACACAAGCTGGAAGTTTATGTTGTTAAACTGAAGCAGTGGAGACAGAAGTATTGCCAATGACTGGCTTATAATTATAACCAAGCAGTGGTTGTAAGTGTTTCCTCTTGGAGGTTTTGAAGATTCATCCAAACACTGTGAACAGGCAAAACTTAATTCTTCTAAGTGTACACTACTGAGGATAAGAGAAAAAAAGAATGGTTCTGAATAACATATCTGCTGAACTTAGCTCATACTTTCACAAGCAACTCTGTCCTACTATTTCATCTGACTCCTCAACTCTTTCAATTTTAAACCGAGGAGACAACTTAAGCTGTAGGTTTACTTGAGCTTGAGCTCTCCTGTCCTCTCCCCACTATGAAGCAGCTGTGTCTCCCTCTCTACCAAGTGAATAGTCTCATCACACCAGACCTCTCATGGAGAAAAATCTTTGTACAACTGAAGTCTTTTGAAAATGTTTTACTCAAAGAGAGGGCAGTTAACAAACAAGAAACAGATAATAAAAGATTGTCATAGTAGAAGACTGCAGCAAAAGAGTATCCAAGGAGATAACAGGATCAGAAAACCAGATCGTGATAGTAATCTGAAGCTTAGCATGCTGATTTTGCTAAATATAATCTAAATGCCCCTGAATGTAATAAGATACCGAATGATCAAAGAATCTATGCTGATCAAAGAATTGACATTGATCAAAACAGTAAATGAAGAACAATTTATTGGTAGGTAGATACGAAAAAAATCCAAAGAATTCCCCAGTAGACTTCAACACAACAAGACACGGTATAAATGGGTAATTAATAAGTGACAATAGGAAGACAAAAGGAAAGACATAGAAGGCAGGAACAAGGTTAAAAAAAGCCTGTTAAAAGAATGATGGGCAGGTAATAACCCTATCAAAATGTAGTTGAACAGAAAACCTAATTATCAGGAATCTGTGACAAGATGCAAGCTGAGACAAACATCTAAAAGCCTATTCTGCTCTCCTGCATGGCTCACCATGTCGTAGTATCTGAGCATCTCAAATCTCTCCGTGCATCTATTCTCACTACACCCTTTGAAATGGGGTAATATTGCTATTACTTTTTAAAGAACAGAGAACTGAGGAATGTCATGCTAAGGCCAAGCTCCCCAGAGGAGTTTGTGTCTTAGTTTCATTAATGCAGCCCAGCTGTTCAGCTGAAAATCAAACACAAAATCTGTGAGAAAACAGGGAACTGGATCTAAGTCCAAGGCTTACCTTTTCTTAACTGAGCAAACCATCACAAAATAAAAATGTTTTTTAGAGGGCAACAGTGTTAGACATGGGGAAAGCAGGGCTGTAAGGCAGCATTGTCCTTCAATCAAATTCTTCTCATTGCTAATATTTTTCCAACATTACTCCTCTTTCTTTAAAAAGAGATAAAAAGAAACTTTCCAATCCATAACAGAGGCAGGACTGGAAGCAACAAGATACAAAAATGACTCAGGAGGCACACAGTAATCAAGATAAAAACCAAAATGCAATCACGAAACACCACAGCAAATACATCTAAAGCCCACCGCTCAATCAAACTTGCTGTTAAGAATTAAACAAAAGAAGAAAAGAGCCGCTCTTCACCAATAACACTAAAGCCAGATAAAAGCTGCTGGGCTGTCCTTAATCCCATGGAGTAATTTTTCACACTCCTGGATGGCAGCGTCTTCTCCTAGAAGCAGTAATTCTCACACCCGTAGAGCTGCGACTCTCCTGCGCTGGGGGACAACAGCTCTCATGCACAGCAACCATAAATACATGGTATATACGCACCAGTGGCAACCACTGATAAATTAGTGTCATGGGCTTTCCTACCCCACTGGCATCTCTATCTCTAACGATTTAGATCCATTTACCAGCTGTATCTCCTCATCCCTCATTTGCTGTTATTTCATTAAATAACTAGCATGTTATTTCCCATCAGCACCCTCCCTCATCCCCTCAATGCTTGGGGGATGCTTTGCTACGACGGTAAGTGATAACGCCATAACCTTTTCACTCTTCTGGCAATGACTCCTCTTATACATGGTTAGCACCCAGCTCCCTGGGTTTCTCCCAAGAGAAACTTGCTGTTCAAACAGTTGTTGCACAGGGGAAAAAAAAAAAAAAAAAAGGCATAAATGTATCCCGAGAAACAGGAGGAACAGGCGTGAACACAACCAGCTGACAGAATCGCTGCCAACAGACTGAAACAAAGAAAATGGAGCTGCGTTTAACGGCAGCATTCGGGAAGCAGCATTGCTGGCACTCTCACACACGTTACAACAATAATCTTTCTGATCCAGTTTCTACCAAAAGCCAGAGTACTAAGCACAAGTAAAGAAGTGCCAACGTGTTTTAGAGCATGTGCCGTGCAAAATTCCATAATGCTGCAATAGCAAATCTTGTTTGAGCGGCAGGCAGACACCAGAGGGGCTCAGCGCACCTGCGGTTACCAACTTCTGGTAAAAGACAGCAAGGAGGCCATCAGCGAGCAGTCACCGGCACTGCTTCCTTTCAGATAACTACACCAACAAACATATGTCACTATCAGAATAAAGCCCTCACAGAAAATGCACTTTTTTTTTTTTTAACCAGCGTTACGGTACCTCTGTCTCCCACTTGAGCTCTCTGGCAATGCCCTGGCACTCTACAACCTCCTGCCTATTTCCACTCCTAAGGCAGAACCTCACAATTCCTCCACTAAAAAGCAAAGAATGAAATGTGTTATCGCCCATGTACCAAAAAGGTATTTTTAGACACCCAACGGAGACATCCAGTGCTCCAAGTTATCACTAGAACTTGAGTGGGTTGATGTTTTTCCCTGAACACAGGGCTCAAAACTGGTGAAAGCTCTCACCCACTGAAGCATTTTGAGCAAGTTGACTAAAATGAAATATTTCTACTGTAAGAATGTCAAAATATTTTATTTCAATCAAACATTTTGACAGAATTGGATAAACTTGGAAAGTAATCAGTGTCTTTAAAATTTCTTGATTTTTCAACTTCTTGCCCCAAGTTAGGAACAAAACACCGAAACTACTGAAGTTTCTCATGGACTAGAAATGCTGTTGTCTCAGCTCTACCGTCTGTTAAAAAGCCTTTCTTAAGCAAGTCTGTATCAGAAGAAAGCCTGATCCCATCACTCTAATCCATCACCCTAATCGATTGGATTATCTGGGAGAGCCCAAGCAGGACCGACTGCAGCAATGTGCCTCTTGCTGACACTATCAGCACTCAGCCTGATTTCAACCGAGTGCAGCAAACATGAACAGATGGGAGACTGCTTCACAGCTCGGTGTGTACAACTTGAGATGAATCTGGAAACTCATATGAATCCTAATAACTCTGTGGCTGCTTCAGCCAAAGTGGCATCTTGCTTTCATTCACATCAAAATCCCATCGGAAAAAAAAAAAAAATAGAGAAAAAGCTATTATGTCCTGTATGGGACACCCTGCAGTTGATTGAGTACAGGAGATAAAACAGATACAAAATTTCATCCTGTGACATGTTAAAAACATGCAGATCTAAAACTGGCCATTCCTACATTGAAGAAATGGCAAATTCTGCACAAATTCCCCAAAGTGGGCCCAACCCTGAGAACAGCAACACAGCTGCATCAACACAGTACTGGATCTATTTATTTTACTGCAAGAAATCCACAGGAATGCAAAATGCCCTGCAATTTAATGTTATGTACCATTACACTCCTGGTATACTTTCCCAATTTTGCAACCATATTTCCTTTATTCTGGTTTCCCAGTGCCAGGGAGTCCTGGCCAGCAAACCTCTCCCTTGTTAAATAGCTCCACAGAAGGCGCCGAGTTTGGGGGAGTTGGAGATATGTGAAAGTGAAAACAAGGGGAACCTGACCCTTCTCTACACTGTCCCCTTTCTGACAAGAAGGTGACAAATACAGACCTTGACTTTGCAAAACAATATCAGTTTAAACCAGTTTTCACATTACCTTTCTATTTTTTCCTACCTAACACATCAAGGGCATTACGTACAATATTAGGATATACTCAAAACCTGTGTAAATGATTGGTAAAGTAGAGATTCCCAAAGTGACACTTCCCTAAAATTTCTAATCGCATCAGAAATTAAACCAAAAAGAAGAAGAAATCCATCTTTCCCTGGAGAAAAATTCCTGTGTAATCAATGGAAAATTACAGCAATTCTGCAGATTTTCCTGAATGGCCTTATACAACTAAAGAAAGTTTTGCTCCTACCTTGTAAAATATATAACAGCAACATTCCTGATTAAATTATGCAAGCTTCTCAAGTCATCTTTGGAGAAAAAAGAATGAAATTTTTGATAATTCATGAAGAGATACCGCAAAAGCTATGTCTAGTTAAAAGTCTTTCAGGGATGCATACCAATGTATAAAATAAGTGCTGTTAAATTAAGAGCTAGTAAAGAGTTCCATGCTTTTACAAATTAAATGTTTGCTAAAACACGTGCTTGGTACTATAGCAGCAGTGTGTAGCTCTATATGTAGTAGCATATAGATAGTTGCATTTAATACATACATAGTAGCATTTAATGGGAAATATGTAGAGCAAGACAGACTGTCTATTCTGAATCAGAAGGTGATTTTATCCATTCGTATATCAAATCAGAAGAAAGAGGAATTACTTTTTAGGGGTTGGTTAAATATACATCTGCATGTATGTACGTATAAGTGTATGTGAAAGTGTCTCCTCTGACAACAGGCAGGAAACACGGACGCCTGTGCAATGCGGTTTTCCTGGGTATTTCAGATTCTTACTGCAAACAGGAACAAAAAAAATCCTACTCTTTGCTGCTCTTTCACATAAATCAGGAAAGAAAAACAGATTACATGAGAAATGTTCTTCAGTAAGTTCTCTGAAGCACAGTATAGTCAACCTGTCTTAATCACAGAAAAGATGAGACAGAGCGTAATGTATAATCCAATCTTCTCCTCCCTCATATTTTTATTTATAATTAATTTCCACATAAAAAGGTTGCACAGATCTGAAGCTATTGAGAAACAGCCAGGTAGGGGCCAGAAGACAGACGTCTCAACCTTGTAAGGACTTCGAGAAGCAAGTCTTACTGACACTTTGCTCCGGTCGCTGCTTTGTTGTAAAACACGAGCCTTGATTTCCTGAGCTAAATGGCATGATCTGTAAATAGGGAGGAAGCTGCTGACTCATAATGATCCTTCGCACAGGCCATAATGCCTTAGCAGAGGGAAAACAAGATGCTGCCAGAACAGGTTACAAATTGACCCTGTCAGTATTAAGTTACACTGGTTTTTCTTCTATCAAATGAAGAGCTTCTTGCTCTTCCCACTGCACACACAGCCCGACTGAACTGCAAGGGACTGCAACAGCCCGAGTCCTTCGGGCTCCCAGGGAAAGCCCATGAGTGGCGTGGCTTTTTTTTTTTTTTTTTCCTCAGAAGGAATTTTAACACGTTTATATTCACAGCTATAGTCTGGAGTCCTAAATGGACGCAGACAAATCAGTTCAAAAAAGAGCAATGTCTCAAAGGCAACTGAGTGCTCAAGTGCACTCCACTGCCTGCTCAAAGCTGAGGAAACTCGACTCTATCTTAGAAAGAAATTTGAAATAAATACATCTTTTCTTAACTTGACCCACTGGGACATCCAGAAATTCCTTGAGCACATGTTCTTCTTCCACTAGACATTTCCCTAGTATAGCATTTGCATATTAGTCAAGGGGGTTTGGCTGCACCCCAGTTAAAGCAGTAGTTTAGTACGGGCTATGAGACATCGGTAAAATTCCAGATGTTTCCTCCAATGCATCAGCACTGCATTTTGCATTAGCAGGGGACCATTCACGCAGCTCATACACAGCAAGCTTCACATACCATAATCAGTGCTCCAGTACTTTAGAGATGAGTAAATGTCCCTGAGCTTAACCCACAGCCTGGGCTTATCTATTTTAGCAGCTCTTCCTCCATCTCGCTCTTTGCACATCTTTACTGGCGTGAGTAACAGCCTAGAAACGGGTAATGGCCCGTAGTAAGCGAACTGGAAGGAACTTCCATACACAGACCATCTTTGAAACCTTTCACAGGGTCCCTTTGCCTGGGCCATGCCAGACCTCAGAAGCGCTCCAGCAGGCACGGTGCAAGCGCAGCCAGAGGAACACTGTTCAGATTTGCAAGATTTGCTCAGTCTAATAAGGAAATGTAAATCTTTACGAAAGGCCAGGGAATAAACTCTGCTTCTGTCTCTTAGCCTCCAATGGAAGAGCTCCAGAGTCCTGGTTCAGATCCTTCTTTGTTCTGAGAGGGTATTTCATTAGGAAATAGAGAATTTGTTGAACCTGGGTTTAGAGTGGAAAAAAAAAAATTACAAATCATTAGGAAAGTAATGCAGAGAGAAAAATAGCAGCTCAGAGAAATCTCATTTGAAAAGCTATTTGACTGAGAAAAAAAGCTGTGAGCTTCACATAAATAAATAAATAAAACACAGGAAGAAAACCACCATTAAGTCCGGAGCCAGGAAAAGGAACATTTATGAGAAGAGAAATTGTAGTCAGATAAAGTTCCCTTTCCTCCAGAAACATATACTTGCAAGTAGGCTTTGCATGACAACGAAAATAAGTGCAGAATCATATACTGAATATACAGTGGATTTAACACCAGTGGCAAAGAAAAAGTCCATTCCATATGAAACCTATTTCTTCCCACAGGAAAAAAAGAGATTTTGAGATGCTTTCCCGATCCTTGCTGAAGAGTACTGCTTTCTAGATATAGCCATAAATCCTGTAAGAATCATGTTCTTCAGTCTCATCACAAAACATTTGCATACATGGAACGAAACCCAACATGTTTATCTCGAGCACTTTTTTACTCCAGACAAACGGTAACTATTGTTATTACACACTTCCCAGAGGTCTGCTGTTCGAACCCCAAACGCTCCATTCCTACACCAGATTTCCTTCCACTCATTTTTTTCCTAATGACTCTGACACTACCAGCAATTGAGAGAGCATTAGACTTTTCTACACCACTGTAAAACTGAATTAATTTAACTGAATGAAAATCCATGAATTATTCTGGATTTATACTTTTGCAAAGCAGAACAAGTTCCTACCTCAGAGCCAGGAAGGGACATGAAACATTGTACAACATTTTTCTTGAGATAATCATTTATCTAAGTTAAAGCAAGGGGAAGCAGGCAGTCATTTCTCTGAGTTTTATTAGCTGTAATCTAGAAAATGACAAAAAAAAAAAGAAAAAGAAAAGGAATACATTGCTTTAAAAAAAAATAAAAATAATGAAAAGGCAGCTGTAGAAAGCAGGCTGTGATTCGAGAAGAACCTCTGCTTGGATTTAGCGACCAGAATGGGAGCTCTGACTGTTTTAATCTGCCAGTACCACTTTACTTATCTATTTTCATGGATTTTATAATAACAAGGAACCAGAGGCACACTAATACTGTAACATTTTAAACCTCTGATCAATGGCAAATTTAAACTAAATTTATCTAACAAAACGTTCCTTCTGTTTCTCTTATATGTACACTCAAACTTAAACTGTTTTTTAACAGTTCGTTTCTTCTCACATCTCATACACTGGATAAATATTCACAAACGTAATAAACACGTATTATAGAAATCACAGCCCAGAAGACGACGTTACCAAAGATTTTTAAATGGACCGCAAAACAGAGTGAAACCTCTACCACACCGCACTGACTCTGCAGCGGAGCCATTATAGTTCTCCCCCTCTATATCCATCCTGCAAAGACCCATAGATACATCTCCAGAAACGGATCCACCGTGAAGACACAAGTTATGGCATCTTCAAACCAGTAGACAGTCATTGATATGAAATACAATCCTACGCAAAGGATTCTGCAGTTTTCACATTAGATCAAGCAAGCCTCACGCACAGTGCATGTAATTTATTGAGCGCACGTTCACATTTTGTGATCTAATTACCACCCTGATCCACTACTGTTGTGTCCAAATGAGAATCAACGGAGTACTCCCTTCACGAGCAGTTCATCATTTGGGATGAACCAGGGAGGTCATCCTCAGCAGGCCCAAAGCTAGGAAAATAGAAAAGAGAAGACCTCATGCACCAATGCAGAAGACATGACTGCCACCTGCCAGCCATCCTTTTCCTTGCTGCTCGCTGGTTTACTGCCCCATCCCTTCCACATACTACTGGTGTTGGTTGCTCAGAAGGGCTGGAAGCACAGCTGGGGCATCCCAGCAAGACTAAGTGTGTAGCCCCTGCAAACAGGACTTGTAAACTCCTTAGGACTGGGGCTCAAACATCCATTGACTTTTTTTTAATGCAAACAAGGTCACAGTGAGTAAAGTTCACGTGTAGGTAAAGCGAGGCAAATGTCCATGACTTGAAGAATTTGTAAATTGGGCTTTAACGAAAGCTGTCTTCAGACACCAATTCAGGGATATTTTACCTGTTAATCACAGAGGGTCATCTCTCAGGAGAAGGCAGAACAAAACTACTCTTCGTAAATGCAACCAGAAGCTACCAAATTCCTCAAATCCTGTCTTCCACTGACCCATAGTCCACTGCAATAATACTTCTGTCTTCTGCTCTTGTATTTTCTACATATTTCTCCACAAAAAAAAAAAAAAAAAAAAAAAATTTTTCCTGTTCCCTGCTATGGTTTAACCCCAGCCAGCAACTAAGCCCCGCACAGCCTCTCGCTCATTCCCTCACAGCAGGATGGGGGAGAGAATTGGAAGAGCAAAAGTGAGAAAACTCATGGGTTGAGATAAAGACAGTTTAATAGGGAAAGCAAACCAAGGAATTCATTCCCCACTTCCCAAGGGCAGGCGGGCGTTCAGCCATCTCCAGGACAGCAGGGCTCCAGCACGCCGAACGGGGACTTGGGAAGACAAACGCCATCACTCCAAACATCCCCCCCTTCCTTCTTTTCTCAACTTTATATGCTGAGCATGACGTCATATAGTTTGGAATATCCCTTGGGTCAGTGTCCCAGCTGTGTCCCCTCCCAACTCCTTGTGCCCCCCCAGCCTGCTCGCTGGTGGGGTGAGAAGCAGAACAGCCCTTGGCTCGGGGTGAGCACTGCTCAGAGGGAACGAAAACATCCCTGTGTTATCAACACTGTTTTCAGCACAAATCCAAAACACAGCCCCATACCAGCTGCTGTGAAGAAAATTAACTCTATCCCAGCCAAAACCAGCACACTCCCACAGCACAGAAAAGTCAGAGGGGAAGACCCTCTTCTTCAGAATTTTATATCCAAATGTAGTGCAAAGACTTCATTGCAAAGACAGTCTGCATCTACATGTTTTGTTCATCCTCATAAACACGATCAGTGTCTTAAAAGTATTGTTTTTCCTCCCTGCTGCTTAAACTGAAGAAAATATGGAGCTAGCTTGCAAGAACAAGGTATAGATCACCAGGCAGTTTAGCTCTGCAAAGCTCTAAAGTCTTCTGTGCCTAAAATCAGTATAGATAATTTTTTAGATTCCCCCTGTAATTGCAGTAACTGCTTCTCCCTGATAATTCTCAATTCAAATGTTTTGATCTGATACTTCCTCTAGGTTTTAGAGAGAAAAAAACTAAGCACCAAAAAAGAGAAGCCTGTTGCCACCACTGTGTATTTTAAGTGTCTTCCTGTCCTCGAGGTGTTCTTTCAAGGTGATCATTAACCAGTCCTATAAAATCAACATATTCTTTATTCTTCTAGGAAGACAGTTAATAGGTTGCACAAAGTTAACAGTGTTTCCTCAATTTTCCAGCTGAATTCAAACCTGTTCTAGAGTGATTTGTAGCACAGCATATGATTTCTAGCAGATGCCTGTTTTAGCAGATATTATTAGCTTTGAAGCCATGCATAAACTCTCAGAAGGTCAGAGAAGGATAAAAACTGACAGTAAGAGGCTCAAGTAAATGAAGGTAAATACATCAAACAATCTGTTTAGCACAGGCACCACATGAGTCAGTAGTGTCACCTCTTCTCTCTCTGCAGAGAAAGTTAAATCTAGACAGGAAAATGCCGATTACTGAAACTCAAGGACAGCAAATTTTGTTTAGATGAAAGAACAGGAAAAGGAAGAAAAACAAGGCAATAAAGCAATTGGCAGTCATTACAGCAAATTCTGCAATATGGCAGCAACATGCAGAGCACTCCCATCTCCAACACCCTCACCTCAGGAATCCCAGTACTTCTGTCTGTGAAACAAACACGTCTGTAGTGATAACTCCAAAAATTCTTCATTAAAATTAGCTGCTGTGACATACTACAGGCAGGACATAAATAACCCCCACTTCCCATGCCACAGCTCCCTGTTGCGGCTTTGCTAACACAGGGACTAAGACTCAAGTATCTCCGGCTCTTAAGTCTGCAAGGGGCATTAAAAAAAAAAAGAAGGAAAAAAAAAAAGCTTATCTATCTCTTAATTTGTTCAAAACCTGAGCCATTTCCATAAAGGCTAGAACTGCCTATGGAAATCTCTTTAAATCTACAGCTGAAGGTTGAGGTCCAAAGCCATAGCGCGATCATCTCGGACTGGTCTGGGAGCATGCGAGATATCAGTCCTCACTCTGCTCTGCCTTTTGGACACTGTCATCCTCCTTGCTGAGCGAGACCAGGCACTCCGTAGCGCATTCTCCTGTAAAACCAGCCAATTTTTATTGAAAAATCCATCACAGATGTGATGCTACTATGAAGCTCATGTGGATGCTACTCATTTTGTATAATTTCTATAATATTTGAGGTCTTTGGAGAAGAAACTGCTTATAATTGTCCTTGTGCATGCTCTAGCAGGATTGAACCTCAAATTATGCCTATCCCTAGGTGTTACCTCAGATCTACTAGCAGTAGCAAATAATTATGATCTTCACTAGAAATACTTCCTTGAAAGTCACAAATTGTTTTATGCATTTTCTTGCAAGTAACCTTCAGTTTACAGTAACACAATGCTTCTGGTGAACGCTGATACCAGCTGGGTACTAGAAAAAGGAAGCCTTGATTACTCACACACAGTTAATCAGCACACAAAGGTCAGCTTTACATCTACATACACAGTCCAAGTTGTAAATGAGTTTCTATGCAAAGAACACAGTAGAAGTCTCTTCCATATAGCGATCTGACTTTCTTATTCAAACAACAAAGAAATAACTATCTTTAGTCAAATAGCATCCTTCAATTTTTTTTTCCTATTACTTTGAACAGTGTTGTTGAATCCACTATAAAGAATATGCCACAAAGCTTGTATATTATTCTCTTCCATCAACAAGTCCTTTATACCAACACATATTGTGAAGAAACGGGAGGACAAAAAACATACTGCTCTTTCAGTGACACAATATCTTTCTAAGCTCAGGCTAAAGAGTCACACCTAAGCAGAAGATAGGATGCAGTAAAAACTGAAAGTCCCACTTTACTTTGAAAAGTAAAACCAAAACAAACAGAAAAATCTAGATGAAGCAAAGTTTTTATTGGCAAAATACTCATATTTATTCCATTGTTAATACATAAGAAGGGATTTATTTGCTATATTTTAATTTGATTTCAGAACATTAAAAGCAAAGTACACTGAATAATTTAAGCTTTAATGTATTTCCCTGAATGGAACATGCTCTCATGAGAGGTGAGTAAAAGAATCAGTTTACATTGTGCAAATGGACAGTAGTAAAGAAAGATTTCCCTAAACACAACACGTCAATACAATTTACAATCTCTGGCTTTATATAAGCTACTATAAATGTGTTTTTCATATTTTGGTTAATGTAAAACTCTTGTAGCTGAACCATAATGGCATTCAATTCGTATGCCTGAATAATTTGAATCATTGGAAGGAAACAAGAAGCATCTAACCTATGGGTGGAGAAAGGGAAGATTTCAAATAATTAATCAAAACTAGGAAAGAATGACAAACTACTTCTCTGATACTTTGAAAGAAATTTTGAATGTAGTACAAAGTAGTTGCAGGCTCTTCAACTTTGAATCAATAGCATCAGCATGAATACTAAAATATTGTAACAGTATTTCAGAGATGAGGGCAATATTCAACAAGAAAAAAATATTCTGCTTGGGTTCTCCACGTCTGCAAACCAAAGCCACAGTTTACACATAGAAAGGCCTGTTAATCTGAAATTGCACAAATTCTGGCTTCTGCAGTCTTTATGCTGTACTAGAGGCGCGTCAGTGCAAGACATGAGTTGTACTTGTAAGGACTAGAGAGGCAATAAAGACGATTCGGTCAAAGAAAAGAAAATCCTTTGCCCTGATTAGCAAGTTAGATGTTTGGTAAAGCTGTCATGATGGGAGAGAGAGAGTTAAAAGCATCAGGGACTCTGTTGGAAGTTTTCACGTTCTTATGTTTAATTTCCCAAATGGCAGAATTAGGAGTGGGGCAGATCTAACATTTTTAACCTGCAAAACAATATATCTCAGACCTTGATTAGTATGGTTTGATTTAGGAACTAAAGCATTCAGAGACATCATTATTACAAATGACAATTGATTTTAAATGCTAACAACATTAGTTCATTTATGGCTTGCAGTGAGGCAAAAGTGCAGTCAACTGTTTGGACAACGAGACAAGGGACAGCAGCAACGCAGCTGTCACAAAAACCACCTTGCTTGGTCTAAGACACTACTGGAGTCCAACCAAATTAGAAGCAAGTGGTCAAAGAGGCAAAAGAAAGCAGAAGTTGATGAGTCCTAGATCAAATGTCCTGAACCTCCCTGCAGGGCATCTGCTTAGAAAAGCCTGGTGGAAATGTCATTTCCCTTATTATAATAAAATTATTCTTTTTAAAAAAGTATTGAAAAGGGGCAGAAAGGTAGGGGGTTTCTCCGGGCACACCGATAGCCATACGCAGCCTGGATACCTGCCACCAAAAGTAAACGAGGGTGGTGAGAAATGGTCTTTGCATCTAGAAAATATTGCACATGCACTACTGGTCTGCCCCTGAACGAGCTGACCAAGGCCAATTAATGCAGAGCCAACAAGACAGCACCAAATTTCATCATGTAGGAGGCTAAATGGCAAATTTAAAATTCCAAAGCAAGAAAATCCTTACAGAAGTAAATAGCTTGGAACCTATCAGCTGTATGTGTGTTTAGGGATGGCTGAAGGAAATGTTATTACTCATCAGCTGTAGCTCTGAGGACATTAAACTATAGCAGTTATGTACCTAATCTGCACAGGTGTTTTACTAAATCCTACAAATGCCTAACTCAATCATTTACTGTATAAATATCTTTAAGATACCCAAACCCCAAATTTATGACAGTATGATTTCTTCCCCGGAGTAATTGAATTTTGCAGGTATTGATGAAAACCGCAAAGAGAGAAAATACAACGAGGACCAGCAATTACTAAAAGAAAAAACAGAAGATTATTTTTAACAGTCAACAAGTTCTTATATTCCCTCCCATATATTCGCTGCTGAAAATTCAGAATATCCTGAGGTTAACTCAAGAGTCATTCAAAGTCCTTTTTCGCTCCTGTCACAAGAACTCAGTTTTTCTTCAAAAGGACATGAATTCACAGGGGAGGTTCCCTCTGTCATCTTTTTTCTTTTATTTATTTTTAATTCTTTCCTTCAAGTAGCTTTTGGTATTGTTTCTTGAAATATCCATTATCCTTCAAGTCTAAAAACTATATGAAAGTCTTGCAACCTTCTGATATATCATTAATGACTGCAGTTCCTCCAATGTGAAAGAGTGGAAAATCAAAGTCTTAAGTCTTAAGTCTTTTAAATAGGTGAAATACAGGTATGTACAGTACAGTAAAAAAAGTGTCACTTGAAGAAAAGCTAGTGTTAAGTGTGTTTGCTATTTTATTTTTACAATTCCCATTTTGAGCTTTGGCGGACATAAGCACTCTTAGGGATCCCTCATTGTTCTTGTGTAAAAAAATTATGGAATTTTTACTTTGCTGCTTTCAAAACAGATTAAGACCATGTTGTTCTTTCTATCCACATATGACTCTCTACGTATATCGCCTCTTCTGGCCAAAATTGCTCTTGAAAACCAAGGACAAATTCAGATATGTCTATTCTGCTTAAACTGCTTCAGTTATAACCAAACCTTCATAAATTTGGCTAAGTTGGAGTCAGTGGCTGCATGCACACATTTTCTAGCTATTTTGGCATTTAGATATTCAGTAAAATTTCTGACAGTCTGCTTAACTAGAAGCAGGCCTTAGAAAACAATCCTTGCATGATTTGAATGCAGATATACAGCCATTAAGTACAAAATGGTGGCATTACATCAAACAGTAGCTTTTTTGTTATATCAGAGTATGAACAGCATAATATGAAAAGATAGACAACATATCAAAATATGCATTGAGGTACCTTGTGAATGGGACATCTAAATTTCATAACAATATAATATGAAATTTGTAAATTAAAGTGGTATAAATACAAACCTCTACTACATGCAACGATTGGTCTGCACCCAATCCAAGTCATTTCTTCTAGAAGGCTGCCATTTAAAGAAACAGAATCTCTTTCTCAACACAAAAACCACACTCAAGACTCATCATAATAGCCAAAACCCTCATACACAACATATATTGTCAGAAATCTTCCTGCAATACATAATTTAAAAAAGCCCTGCTTAAAGTTGCACTTTCCATTAAACTCCTAGCCTTATTTTTATTTAGACTATAGAATTATGCATTAGGAGGCAATTTTCATATTTTTGGAAATGTACCTATTCACTATTCTATTTAAAAATGCAAATACAATTTCATTTCAAATCATACTGAGACAGTGGTTCCCCAGATAAGCTGCTCTGCACCTACAGTAACCGACATCTGCCAGCAGTTTACATTCTGGTTAGGAAATGTGCTTTAGGGTTATTGTGTTTTGTTTCATTTTTTTAACTCACCTAATCAGTTTATTTTCTAAACACAGGATGCCACGGTACGAGCTCTGAGCTCTGATTAGCTGATGCACGTTATTTGCCAGTTGCTGCACTGTGAACGTCAGTACACCCCTCTCCTCTCTGCTGGGCTTCTCTGTTTAACAGCATTCAAGCTGTTTGCCAGCAAGAAACTGCTTCATTCCTTCCTGCAGCCCACACAAAACCAGTCCACCACTTACATGAAAGGAGGAAAAAGAGAAAAGAAAAGAAATTTCTCAAAGTGCTGAAGAAAATTGTGTGTATGGGTTAAAGGCAACATGTTTGTTAGCAGCTGTCCATCTCGTTTTCTCCTCTTACCATTTTAACTTTTCATTGTCAGTGTTTTTGCAAAAAGACCTTTTCATACAGTTTCCAGAGGCTGCAACTATTCATTTTTCAAGCCCATTCAATGGCCAAAAACTCAAAGAACTAATCAGGATATTTAGGAAAGCTGTAGCATATTAATTTAGATGCTGAGCAGCAGTTGCATATTCCTCCTGTGTCTGCGAAGGCCAAGAACTAGTTTTTACTCTGTTTACATTTGGTGACCAGCAGCCAAGAAGTTTTATCTCCATTAAACCCCCTTCAGGCAAATAAATATGTTTATGTATATGTATTTAATCATTCGTATCCATATTTTTAATAGTATTATTTCCTGTTTCACATCACAACCGCAACGTTAAGCCACATTATCGATGCTCTTACATAGTTTCCTGGGACCACAACACACCAAAAACGTCCCAAAGCAAAACTGTTGTCTCCTGCTCTGTCCTCTCAACCTTTTCACTTCTCTGGATAACTAATAAAAGTTCCAGTCTTATTACAGCTCTCCGATTCCTGATAGTCTCTGAGCCTGTCTGTCTTAAAGGCTAAAAAAGGTGTAGATTTTTATTTTTGCTGTTTGCTTTCACTTTTACCTTAAGGTGCTTAAAATACATTGTCCCAAGGCAAACGCAGAGCGTACGCTGGCTTGGCCTCTTTGGTTTTACCATGAAGGAGGCTTGAGGTAGCTTTGCCCCACAGTATAAATAAGTGCAGAATCTTTACTGTGCTTTTACTTTTGAGCAGATAAGAAAGAAATAACTACCCTAAAGGTACAAGAAACAAATCTGAAACTTTTTAGCTGTTGAAACAATCTCTTCCTATGCTTCCTAGCCATGAAGCTCTCAAATTCAGTGCCAGCCAACATAGCTAGAGCAAAGTGAACGTTATTACGCAGCCATTATTTACTCATTTATTTTAATGAATAACGGTGATGGTGAATAGCCATAACTCCACAAACCACTGCATAGAAGCAGCTTGTCACAAAAGACTGCGTGTGCTGAACTGCCACGAACTGTGCTGCGGTACAGTTTTAACAATGCATTTACAAACAAATCTTTCTGTTACTCGTATTGGTCTAGAAGTGATCATGATAGTGACAGAGGACATGGGCTTACTGAAGTTTGGAAAGCTAGAGAGATGAAAACGTAAGAGCTAAGTAAGAGCAGATTTTGTGTTATTACACAAACTAAATGAGATCAGCAATGATAAATTCTCCCTTGGAGGAGAAGTGGAAATACGAGCTCAAACAATAGTAACTCTGAGCTTACAGAAAAGATATGCCAGGACATAGTGAAGTGGGGAATAAGGAAAATGTGATTGAGGTCACCTCTACTTAACCTTTCCTGGGGAGGAAAATGCAGGTAAAGCAGAAAGCTGTTAAAAACCAGGATCAAATGAAAAGTGATTCCTCTTAATAAAGTTGCCTAAAGGTCGACGCTTATAGCAAAAATAAATCAAATGGAAAAAAAAAAAAAAAAAAGGTTTTCAAATGAGGTCAGCTATATCCAAAATATGAAAAAAGAGGCTGCAGTTACACTGAATGTTGCATTTTGTCTTCTGTCCAGAGCAAAAGCTCTGACACTATCCTTGTCCTTTGGACGCGTGCGGTGGAGGACATGGGAACGGCTGGTGGCACCAGAGAGTTCCTACGCTTCAGCTTGGGAGGGTTTTGCACCAGCGAGTACCTCCGCTGTATTCTTCAGTTGTGTTTTCTCCAGACCAATAGTTTTAATCATTATTAGACAACATCATTGCTTTTAGCCCCAGACCTTAATGATATTTCAAAATAAATTAAAAAAATACACCCTCCCCTTAACGGTTTGGTGGTTTTGTGGGGTTTGTTTGTTTGTTTGTTTTTCTCAGAGCATAAACAAGGTTTTTGCCAAGACTGAGGAGTTTGGGGTATCAATCTAGGACATCCAAACAGTTTTGCATGTGTTTAAAGCAAGTTGGATGACTCATAGTAGTAAAGTCTCTACAGGGCTAACTGTTTATGACATTACTAAATATAAGTGCATGGATAAGGCTTTGCAGGATCAAAGATGCGGAACATATTAGTCTTCAATTCCAGGAGACGAGGTATTCCTGATAAAAAGGATATTAAAGTCTTGAGAGAAATAACCACAATCAGTTTAAGTAGAAGGATTATTGGGATGGTTTAGTTTTTAAAAAAAATGGATGCAGTAGAATAAAAAGAAATATTTGTGAGCATATGCCTTAATCTCTGTTTCCATGGAAAAATTACTATTACGTTCAATAAAAAAAAATCCAAATTGAATCCAAATTTCAGTATGCCAGTTAAAAAACATACAATCTTCTCTTAATCCATCAACTGTTCTCTCAATTCCCTACGCAATTGTATCAACCAGTGTTGTTGCATTGCACTTTTATATTTAAGAGTAAGTCGTAGTCCGATTCTTGGTTTTGTTTAACCGTATAATGCCAAATTGTTTAAAAAAATTTGATAGCAATTCATTAAATGGCGAGCAGCTTCATTTTGAAAGTGGGTTTTATAGCGTAATATTACATTGGACTGCAAAGATAGATTAGCTTGAAATTTGTTCTGTAATTAATTCCCTGGAGAGAAATCTATTTGCATGCAAAAAGAAAGAGACTTAATTAATGGCCAAATAAATTTAAATTGATATATCAGCTACTCACAGACAATTGTAGCTTCATTCCTTATTGAAACATAACACAGCACTGACTAGCTTTTTTACAATGTAAAACAAAGCTATATAATAGATCTTCTGTAAGTAAAGAAAAGAATAATCCTTTTGTTTGAATTTCAGTAAGTCACTAGATATGGAATAATTGAGATTGATATTAATTATACTGAAAATATGAGGAGTTTCTTTAATTATAAGGAAATGTTAGTGGGAAAACAAAAGTGGGTTTTGCTGAATTACCAAGTTAGATGAAACCTTCTTAATACCTCCAAGGAACCATCTTATTTTTAGTCACAAAAGAAGGGTATATGTTAACAATAAACGCTAAAGACACAAAATTAACGGAAGGCAAAAATCATGCAGGTGGGCTTGTACTGCCTAGTAACTGGGCTACTAAACACAAGGAGTCAACTGTCCAGCTAGTGAAGTTTCTCGTCTCTCACTGTATTTTGTACAAAGTCTAATTTGGTAGGAATGTCCTGAGAAATTCCATTGGACAGATAAGGAACATCCCATATGAGACTCCACTAAGTGGTGTTAAGGAGGTATTAAGAGGATGCCTAGGAATTTTAAGATTTTACTTTTTAGGCCTGACAAGTGTGGGATTTGAGGACGTCAAAGAAGTCTGGATTCCCTTCCAACCCGTATGACACTGCAAGTACATAGAGACTTACCTAGATGCTTAAATTCCTAAAAGAGCCCAAGTGCACACACACTGTACAACACTTCTCACACTGCTGTGAACCAAAGCTTTAACCAGAGCTCTCAGATAAGATAGCAAACGCATCTTCTCTTCTACAGGTAAAAACTGTTGCGGAGAAGTTTTTTCTGGCACTGTCTATGCTCATGGCTGTGAAAATACAGTCTTTCATTCTCCTGGGGTGTCAGCCTGACTCCTTTGGGAAACTGTATTTTCACCGAAATAAAGGAAAAGCATAACCTTAAAACACTGCAAGATTTCTATGACCATAATAAATCTCTTCCATCTACTAAAATTGCTCCGGTTCAACAGGAACCAGGCTATATTCCACTTCTGCATGGTACTTCAGCCAACATAGATCCTAATATTTAAATATCTCCAAATTATGCACCATCAGCTTTTTCTAGTTATCTATAAATCAATATCATAATGCCAGCTATCAGAAAGATAACACTGCCTCACAGTTCTACAAAAATTATCAGTGTTTTCTGATGAGTCTTGCTAGGGAAGTTGCAAAAACCTTTTGTATGCTTAACTGCATGTATGTATACACATACAATAAATTTATCACCACTGTATCCCCAGGAGACCAAATATCTGGGTTTGTTCACTTTGTTAAAGAGAGACAATGACTAAAAAAGTGCATTACAGTCATAAACACATAGCGATTCTATTTAAGGATGCAGAAATACAGACTTCCTTTCAAGAAAGAAGTACGAAGGGACCCTGCTTCAGCTCCTTCGAAAATCCCAAATATTATATCAAGTCAAAGTATCAGGTTGCTTTTATAGAGGACTGCTACACAAGTGTTGTCACTTCCATTAGGTGGTGTATATAACAGATGGGTGACTGGCTCCTTGGAAAATTAAAAATATTGATTTCTTTCCAATAATCAGGAAAAAAATGACAGCAAAGTCAAATGTGAAATTGGGTGGAAGAGTCTCACACACTAAGCAATGAAAGCTATGAGTTAAATGGAAAAGGTGAAGTATACATTCAGGCAAATTTTGTACAGTGTCACCCTTCAGTCAAGTTTCCATACATATTATACAGAATCTAAATTATTGCCACATGCATACCTATCTTGTGAGTGGTGTTGATGATGAAATTGATGTTTATCACTCAACACAAGGCAGCAGATAAAAGAATTTATATTTTTAAATTAAAGCAGAAAATTACTTGACATTGCCTTAATATTTATACAATGAGATCACATACTGTTCAGAATCAAGCTTGCAGCTACGATGAGCACATAACAAATCAGATTAGGGTAACAAACTCACTCAAATCACTGAAGCAGAAAAAAGTTCAGTTTGAAAACTAAATCCCTACGGCATCTTCATGAGGAATGTGTTCCCAAGCTTATTGTATTCCTACAAAAAGCTGAAAGAGTTCTCATGTCCAGTGGATGTCTTCTTCCCTGAAAGACATTACTTCTCCTTTGCCATGTACAAGGATGACATGAAAGATGCTACAGATCATGTTGGGTAGTACCTGTCAGTTTGCAAGAGAGGAGACTTTCAAATGAGTTCAAAAAAATTAGCTGTAAGAGTTTGAATTTTTGCCATATAAGATCTCCCTACTCTGACTTTTTATTATTTCTGGGAATAGTGCAGTATGAATAAGCCTGCTGGAATATAAAAGGTATATAGTAGTGCATACAATTATTTCTAAAGAATTTTAATACCAGCTGATAAGACCTTTGAAACAAAGCCTTCTTCCTTTATAGTTACACAAATTGATTAAAATTTGAGAGGAAGAATCTTCAAGAGGTCTGTTCAATTCTCTTTTTCCACGAGGACTCCCCCTGCGGAGGACACGTTGTGCTACACAACAGCAGACCGGCTGAAACAAGAGCCCAAACCCCATCAATATTTAAATATATAGCACAAAACCCACTGACTAACAATAATGGCAGTAGTAAAATATAAGTCAAGACCAGCGTTTAATCAGTAACTGCGAAAAATAGGTTTGTTACCAGCAGAGTTCAGCAACTACACAAAGTAAGTGCAGCCCAAGTCGATGCCGTAACGTGCGGATCCCCCGGCTGCAATGAGCTGTACTCACGGAGGGGTCGGTCGTTACACGCAGTAACGCTGAGCACTGACAAATTCAGTCAGCTCAGGGCAATGGTGAGCTGTAAAAAGGTAAAAGCTGGGGTCAGGTAGTGCGGCTGGCGTCCCCTACTCCCACCAGCCCCCCCACCATCACCAGGAAGATGCCATCTGGTGAAGCAAATGGCCATCAGACGCAAAACGAGCTGGTCGCACTCCTACTTCTCCCTTACAGGCATCCCGGGCACAGACCGATCAGGGTGACCCAGGCGGCAGAACGGGGACCCATGACAGGGGTGACACCGGCAGCCGCTGGCCGCGTATGGTTGTCCTGGTGAAACGAGCCGGTCTGCAGAGGGTCTACGAGAAAGAAAGTTCTGACTTGAAACGACGGCTTGGTTGCAGCCGGGGTCTCTCAAGAAGCTACCTGACCCTGTAGCGTTGGGTGACAGGCAGCTGCTGCTCTGCAAACTCAAAGTAAACCCAAAACACAAGCGCGGGAGCCCTTATGTTGATTTTCTACTAATTACATTTCCACACATCACCATTTCAGCAGAACCCAGTCAGTCTATTTCAGCAATGGAAAAGTATTAGGGGAAAAAAAAACCCCACCAAACAAAAGTAAGTCTCTACAGACAGCACAGGCTGCTGTTATAGACAGTCTCTTCTGCAACATGCCAGAAATTCTGTTTAAAGAATGACATCTGCTTTCATCAGACATCAGAGTCCAATATATTTAAAGAGGTAGTACATAGGAACTAAATTATAAGTTATATAGTTAAATATTTCACAGAGCTTCCGTACTTCTCTTTTTTGTCAACAGAAGATAGGTGGCTTTCCGGAGAATATTCATTCAGTCTGTCACTTCAAATGTCTCTCTTTAATAATTAACATAAATACTTAACTTTCAAAGATGTTAGCATGTCATTACTTGTCACATAAATTGTAGAGTTAGATACTTGCAGAGGTGTATTTGAAGACTGCTGCTGAGCAACTTTCAGCATTCATGAATAAGATATAGGACCTTTCATATTTCATTAGATATATGCATACTTTCTATAGTTATGAAAGAAAAGTACGCAGTGTCTATTTCTAAAGCAAATGTTCACTTTGAACAGAACTTTAAGCAAATTGTATTGAGGCAACAAAGCCCGTGGTCTCAGTCTGAAGGTCCTCATCCACAGACATCTTTTCATACTGATCATCCAAATGAACGAGGTCTTTTTTTGGGTTAATACAAGCTGAAGGACAGAGTTATAGCTACCTAGAGGCAGAAGCAAACCATGCCTGCCTGTCTGCTACTGAATCAATCGACAATTTAAAAAGTTAGATCTGGGTAGAAGCATCTCCTTTTTCTGATATACATTTCCTCTAGCTTAAACTATAGAATTAGTATATGCTGGCAGGTCAATGTTTCACTGGACTGACTTTAATTTGTTCACATTAACGCACTTTGCATCTACATCTCCCTCCCATTCTCCAGGGAGCTATTTCCCACC